>NC_081553.1:92701998-93001998 GCF_963082655.1 Stomoxys calcitrans
TAAACATTCACCCTTTAATTTTTATATATAAAATTTAATTTTAAGAAAAAATTAGTTTTTAGATACAAGATTTAATTTAAAAATAATTTGTATTATTATTCCGAACTGGTAATACTATTTGATCTCTACTCTCGCTCTCTCTCTCATTTCCAATAACCTACTCTCCCTCTCTCTGTTGCCAATTGGAAACTTAGTTTGAGCCACAGTCAACATTCCAACAACATTTAATTCTCTTGGCCATCCCATATTATTAATTCCAGTTTAACGTTTAGTTAGCGCTGAGCGTTTATAGAGTTTGGACGTGTTTAAAATTTGTTAAGGCAGACCCGCATTTGGTGGTGTCGCAGCACTAGATCTCTCATTTGCTCAAAGAGTTTTTTCCCCAGAAAAAGAAAGACACCAAGAGCATAAAGAAAGATACATGAAAAGAAAGAGAAGAGGAGAGTGAGTGAGAGACTGCTGTAAAAACAAACAAACGACAAGTTGTTTTGTAGTTGTGTTACTCTTAGTACACCTGTGTGAATGTAGTGTACAAGGGAATTGACAAAATAACATATTTTCTCAATTGGTGTGTGCGTGTAAACAAAAAAAGAAGCCGCTACAGAGAACAACAACAAAATTCAACAATAATAATAAAATCGCCACCACCGCCAGCCAACCTACCAACAAACCATCCAACTATCCAATTTGACGTAATAAGGGAGTCACGATATACGGTGAAATAGAATTTTTGATATGAAAATGATTGGCAGTGATTATGTATTGGAGGCTCACAATATCTTTCACACCACCGAGGTCAGTTAATAGTGTTAAAAAAAAGAGAAAGAAAAATTTAAAAAAGAAAACATTACGAAGTTGCATTATAGAATCATGTTATTTGTGTTAATATTGTTTAAAAAAAGAAAAGTTCGTGTCTAAAATCTTTTAACCGTGGCATTAAAGTGAATGTTTGTGTCTTAAGTCTTTCGGTTTCTTCGTAGATTCCAAAATAGAGTATGTGCCTTAAGTCTTTGCGCTCCTTCGTTGACTACGAAATAGAGTATGTGTCTTAAGTCTTTCGCCACCTTCGTGATATCCCAAATCGAGTATGTTTCTTAAATCTTTTTAGTTTACTTAAAGATTTAACATATTAGTCTGCAAACAAGTAAAAGGGTGTTAAGTTCGGCTGGGAGGAATCTTATACACCCTACACCATGAATCGCATTTATAAGTTCTTTGTCTCATATCTCTTTATTGACAAACAAAAAATAATAATTACGAATTGCTATGCTTTTGGGTTATATAAGGTTATGGACCGATTCGGAATAGAGTTAAGAATAAAGAATAAAGTTAAGAAAATTCGACTTGTATTTCTCTTATTTTCATAAACTTGCCCATCCGATCGCCCATGGAAATCATCTTGAAGTCTATAAAAATTCAGCTTTTGAACTGAAGTTTTTGTAGAGTATTGTCCTCCATACGCCTGCTAAGATTGAAAAACAATATTTCTTTTAAATTTTCTTTAAACACAAAATTTCCATGAAGCTTTTACAAAGTTTTAGTAAAAATAGTAATCTCTATTAAATTTAAAATTTAAATTTAAAAAGACTTAAGACAAAATTTCTAAAAATGTGTTAAGAAAAAGGTGGCCTTTGAAACAATATTTCATAAAAAAAATTTGTCTTCAGTGGAAATTTCGTAAAAATTTGGTCTTTAGAGAAAATTTCATAGAAATGTTGTCTTTGTAAAGAATTTCATAGAAATTTTGTCTTTAAAGAAAATTTCATCGAAATTTTGTATTTAGAGAAAATTTCATAGAAATTTTATATTTAGTGAAAATTTCATAGAAATGTTGTCTTTAGAGAAAATTTCATAGAAATTTTGTCTTAATAGAAAATTTCATAGAAATTTTGCAAATTCGACCCACTACATACCTGTGCGGTCAATCACCTATATTCGAGTAATATTAAAGATATTGGTTGACCAGTCTTAGGTTATGTGACGTTGATAAAAGGTTACGTATAATAATCCGCCCCATGTCACTATTTACATACACCTAAGACAGTAATCGGCTTGGCGAGCGCTCTACATACTAAACAGTAGCCTTAAACAAGAAAATCTAAGCCAGAAATTCTTTGCCACTTACAAAATTCTTAGTTGTTTTCCATACAACGGCCCTAAGGCGGTTCATGGCTGGTAATTCGACCTCCCCTAAGTGCCGGTGTCTGTTAGCCACGTAAGCACGGCAATGACATAAGAAATGCTCCAACGTCTTATCATCTTTCCTACATGCCCTACAGATGCAAAACCTTGCCGCACCTAAGCACCTATTCTGCATAAGTGAGCTTGTAATCCCATGTGTCCCGTTATGATACCGAAAGTAATGCTGACCTGACCGCTGACCGTATCTCTCCATAGAATTTTCGTTGTCCTAACGACCGTTTCGCTGCATTCCGTTTGTCGCTCACGCGCTTAACTCGGACTGAGTCGCTCCACATAGTTTTGGATAAACAAAGTTCTCTGACCATCACTGTCGAATCTTCTGCTCGTTGATTTCCTTTTACTTCGCTATAGCCCAGCACCCAATCAATGCGGTTTATGTCATCCTGAGAGAGAATGCGGTTCCTATGTCCTTTTTACACTTCAATACCATTCGTGAACCACCAGGTTTCCTATCGTCGCCTGGATTATACCCCGATGTTATGACCTGCTCCTATCCTCTATCCATTCTCCCATTGCCTTAAATAACATAGCCGCAGTGGCTGCCTCACACTTAACCTGCATGACTATGGGTCGGATATCTAGAATAGTCTCAAGTGCCCTGGTGGGCGTGCTCCTCATCGTTTCGTCTATGTTCTCTGAATCTGTTGCATGGTCCTTATGTTGCACTTTTTCTTAATAGCATTCCACCAAACTATTGAAGTGTAAGTAAATATTTGTCTTACTACGCTTCTGTACAGCCTGTGTACTTTCCTTGCATTCAGACCCCATTTCGAGACAACGGCTCTTCTACACAATGTTCAGCATCTGTGAGCCTTCTCGGTACGCTTCCAAATGTGACATTTCCAATTCAATTCCCTGTCCAAGATCATTTTTTAATTTTTGACCTTGTCGTTCTGTTGAGGAAACGTGGTGCGTCAAATTGGCCCACCTTCGTCTTCCTCGGCAACTGGCAGATAAAAGTCTTCTCTGGGTTAATATTGATACCCCTAGGTCTAGCCCAGTCGTATTGAATCTTTAAGACCCTTTCGGGCCTTCTGCATAGCTGATTCGGTCCCTACCTGTTGGAAGTACTATAACATCGACCCGCCTTTGATCAAGGTTATATTAAAATCCCCTTACAGATGCTCTGAGATTTCTAAACTCTTTCCGGATTTGGCTTACTTCCCTAATACTATCACCAAAATGGGATTTCCCACACCTGAGACCACCATGACTAAGAAACTGTTCCACAGCATCATTAGCTCAGATTGCAAATGCAAATTTTGCCCATGAACATTCCACTAAGGAACAGGGGTAAACTTCTCACATATCAATGAGCGCAGTCTGATTTAAGTTTAAGCTCAATGATAAGGGGCCTCCTTTTTATAGACGAGTCCGAAAGTCGTCCCGCAGTGCGACACCTCTTTGGGGTGAAGTTTTTACACGGCATAATACCATACAAATGTTGTCATCATGGAGATGGGAAAATCACTGAAAATTTGTCCTGATGGTCTCGCCAAGATTCGAACCCAGGCGAGTATTAATCTGTGAATCAGCTAATGGATACAGTTTTTAAGAATTCAAGAAGTGAAACCGCGGGATTGGCGGGATTCTCGCACAAAATTTCAGTGTGATTGATTATTTACTGAGGTTTCTTTGGCGTTTGTGGAAATATCGATGGATGCCACAAAATGAGCAAATATAGAATAAACTTGTATCCTTATATAATTGTATCCATCACTATAGGATATTCGTTTATTCATTCCGTATATTCGTTTAGTCATTCCGTATGCCAAACATCGAAATATCCATTTCCATCCCTACAAAGTATAGATATTTCTTATCGTCGTAAAATTCTAAGACGATTTAACTATGTCCGTGTGTCTGTCCGTCCGTGTGTCGTGTTGTTGTAATCATGCTACAGTCTTTAAAAATTGAGATATTGAGTTTAAATTTTGCACAGAGTCGTATTTCTTCCAAATGCAGGTTAAGCTCTTGAACGGGCCAAATCGGACTATATTTGGATATAGCTTCAGATATATTGTTCAGATTTACCGATGAGGGGTCTTGGGCCCATAAAAGCTGCATTTATAACCCGATTTCGCTAAAACTTGAAACAGTGAGTTGCTTTAAGCCTTCCGTCATCACACCTATATATGGGTTAGATCGAAAAATATTTAGATATAGCTGGGCCATAGATCGATCTGTTGATTGAGGGTCTTAAGATCATACATGAAGCAATTATTATCCGATTTCGCTGAAATTTGAAATAGTGAGTTGATCAAAGCCTCCCAATATCCGACTCAAATATGGTCCAAATCAGATTATATTTAGATATAGCTGACATTTAGATCGATTTTCCTATTTAGGGTCTTAATCCCGTAAAAAGCTGATATGTTGCCCGATTTCGCTGAAACTGTGACTTGTATAAGAGTTCTCAGGACCTGAATCAAAGTATGATCCATGGTGGTGGGTATCCAAAGTTCGGCATGGCTGAACTTAATACGTTTTTATTTATTTTGTCTTCATTTTCAAAACTTTCTATTAAAAATAGAAATATAGAAATTTTGTATTTAGAGAAAATTGCATAAAAATTTTGTTTTAGAGAAAATTTCATAGAAATTTTGTCTTTAGAGAAAATTTTTTTATTATTTTAGAAAATTGTTTTCTCTGTCAAAACTATTGAAATTTGGCCTTAGAAAAAGTTTTGCAAATATTGTGAAATTTTTTTTAAATTTTTAATAAATTTTTATGTGTTTAATATATTTTCTTTGTCCTTTACTAATTATACATTCTTTGCAGGTGGATGGTGGTGGTTGTTTCAATGGGGCCGGCAGTTCTGCCTTGGTTTTAAAAGGCGTTAATTTAACTGTTCACAGTGGTGAAGTCATGGCCATATTGGGCTCTAAGGGTGAGTCATATTTTTAAAGCTGCATAGCTTATTCATTCTAATTAATTTTTGTCTTCATTTAAGGCAGTGGTAAACGGGCTCTTCTTGACGTCATTGCTCGACGCGCCGAAGGTGCAACCAGAGGACAAGTTTTACTCAATGGTTCTCCATTAACTAAAGCTTTGTTTCAGCAGCGCTGTGGTTATGTTACCCAGTCTTGTACTTTTATACCTGGTTTAACAGTTGCTCAAACTTTACACTACACTCCTACCATTGTGAGTTGATTATGGAGACGATTCTGCTGCCATTTTTTAACGTTTATTTTTATGTTCCAGCTTTCAGGATATTTAAAAAGCTCAAAAGTCCGCCAAGTATTAGCCGATTTGGCCTTATCACAAGTTGCTCATAAACGTGTGGAATATTTGAATATCAGCGAGGCTAGACGATTATCAATTGGTATACAATTGGTAAGGGACCCAGGTAAGAAATACACTTTTTATACCCTACACCACCACTGTGGTACAGGCTATTATAAGTTAGTGCATTTGTTTGTAACTCCCAGAAGAAAGAGAGATAGACCATTGGATAAGTATACCAATCGATTCAGAATCATTTTCTGATTCGATTAAGCCATGCGGTCTGACTGTCTGTCTGTTTGTTCGTGCTAACTACAGGTCGCAATTTGCAACCGACATCTTCAAATTTGGCACATACATTTTTCGGCGTAGAAACGAAGCCTATTGAGTTTGGAAAAAATCGCAATAATATGGTAATTTTTTTACAGATTATATCCTCTCGACATTATAAGTGAATTTCATAGAATCGGGATCTTCCAGCACGGGATAGCTGTGAGCACTACACAGGCCGGAACATTGAGGTCCGATCTATTTGGTGTTCACAGGTTGCGGATAGTGGAATGCTCCATACGGAGCAGCTGCAACGGCAGTCGCGGACAATCTGCGGTTTCAAGCGGGGAGTCTCAGTGAGAGGTTGGGTGGCACCGGCTCTTGCACAAATACTGAATGCCTATGATGCTCGATATGACAAAGCGATTTAAAGGCGCCTTTAAATTACCAATGGCCACCCTGTTCCCGCGGGGATCGGTCTTTTGGACCCAAACGAGCTCGCTCACCTATAGGAGCTTGACGAGGATTGACACCTCCACATGAAAATGTGATTGGTGTCGGTGAGGTGTAACCGGTCCGATCTTGCTCAGGCCTTACATCACTATGGAAGTATAGTCATACTGAATATGTTGCAAGGTGCTGTGCGAACATAGACGGCAATGGGTCACAAGCGTCGTCGTCGGCTTCTGGGTGCTCATCGTCAGACTATGTGATCCCCCCGACCTCTCCCGTGCGGCAATATACGCAACAGCATCATCCCAGCCCCAATATTCCCAGACCAGTGCCGTAAAGAGTATCTTTTTTGCAATTGAATTGCAACGGTCTCCTTGGCAAGATCGACGAGATTGTGGATTTTACGAGTCGGAAGAACATATTGTTGCAGCGATCCAGGAGACAAAGCCGACCGACACCTGCAGCTGCACAGTTGGCACGGATACAATGTGCTACGAACGGATCGCTTAAGGAATGGAGGTGGGGGATTGACCTTCTTGATACACCATTCCGTGCAGTATAGACCCATCTCGACTGCGCCTGGCGGTAGTGACCCCTTCATGGAGTGCATGGGGAAATTAGTCAGGTCCGGTACTGCTGAGATAGAGCTATACAACGTGTACATACTGCCGGTTAGTAGCTGTATCCCAATTAATGGCCAAGCTTAAAAACTCGACATAAGTAGGTTACTATCTGGCCATAATCGTCTGGTTCAAGGAGACTTTAATGAGCATCACAGTTCATGGCATTGTCCCCCAGGTAACGACCAGCGAGGCAGATTGAAGACTCCAAGTTTTGCACGGTGAGTGAGAATGCTCCCACTATGATTATGAGGAGGTGTAGCAGCTCGCCAGACATTTTTATTGCATTCCCTGATCTCCTGAGTGACGTATCCTGGCAAGCCGTCATCTCTCTGAGGCAGACCACCTCCCCATAATTCTCACCATCGACCGACCACTCGATTTCATAACCTCTGAGCGCCGGACGTTTATCAATCGGAAAAAATGCCGATTGGTTTGGTTTCAGAGAGTACACCAATCGTCGCTTCAGTGAACTGATACCCCCCTCGAATGTGCTAATTTTCGAGAGGAAATTCCGAGACATCATTAACGTAGCCGCCGCTCGTTATTATTAAACAAGATAGTCAACGAACATAAGCGGAATTTGTGGCTGAAACACTTGGAACAATGTAACTTAGGCACTGGTTTAGGCAAGCTCTGGCCTTCTTTTAAGTCACTTTTGAATCCCGGCAGACGGGAGGACCTAGGCCACTTTTGGCGACGTAACCATGACAGATCCGAAGAAATGCGCCAGGTTGTTCAATCGTCAATTTATTGTACATCCCGAGAGTAAAATGACAAGGAGGAGAGCCATTCGCCGTATCCGTGGTCTCCAAGCCAATTGACAGCCATCACAATTGCAAATTGCAAATTTTGCCCTTGAACATTCCACTAAGGAACTGGGGGATACTTCTTACATATCAATGAGTTCAGTCCGATTCAAATTTAAGCTCAATGACAAGGGGCCTCCTTTTCAAAGCCGAGTCTGAACGTCGTGTTTTACCACCGCTGACAATTTTATGATGGTCTCGCCAGGATTCGAATTCAGGCGTTCAGCAGACGGCAGACTAATCCCGCTACTGAAGTCTGGAGGACCTGAGTTTATGGGAGTCGTACAGATTGATCTCCCTTCTCTCAACAATAGCAAAGACGATTGAGGCATTACTCCTCCCAAGCCTCAATTTCGAAGACTGCATAGCACAACAACTGCTTTGCATGCCATCACCGAACACATTTGCCGTGGCTTCAATCAGCCCAGGTCATGTGATAGGACAGTCCTCGTGGCAATGGACCTATCGAAGGCATTCGACACGGTCAGCCATGCCAAAGTATTTGAGGATATCGCCAACACGTGTCTCCAGCCAGGCCTGAGACGCTGGATCGCGAATTATAACACCCCAAGGCGGGGTGGTATCTCAGCCACTGTTTAACCTCTACCTATCCTCCATTCCATCCCCTCCTGACGACATATAGATCATATCATATGCGGACGATTGTACGATCATGGCATAGTTTGAACATCTATCTCAACGAACTTGCGTCATATTTCGCTGCAAGAAATCTGAAGATATCTGCAACCGAATCTTCAGCCACATTTGCGATAAAGTCAAAAGTAGAAACGAGGTCCTCAAGTCACTTGCTGGCAGCACTTGGGGTGCAGACAAAGAAACCTTGTTGACCACGTATAAAGCAATTGGCCGGTCTGTGGTAAGTTATGCAGCGCCAGTGTGGTCTCGTCAACTTTGTGACACGCAGTGGTATAATACTGCGACGGGCTGTCTCTTCAGTTCTCATGTGGACCACCTCCATCAGGAGACAAAGGAGAACGACCGTCTCCCATTGCATCGAAGAAATTGACCTCCCCCGCCAAACCAGAGTAGTTCTGGCTCAATTACGTTCCGGCAGATGCAGCCGCCTCAACTTCTACAGAGCAAGGATTGATGCCGACCTGCTAGATGTTTGTTCCGATTGTAACCAGGGACCGCACGATACACGTCACCTGTTTAACTGCCCGGCCAGACTCACTCGTCTTAGACTCAGATCCATGAGCACGCACCCCATCTTAGTCGCGGAGTTCCTGGGTCTTGACACTCAACAGAATCAAGCAGACGAAAGATAGAACACAATAAACTGCTACAACAACAACTAGAACTATTAAATTTGATACGAAAGTAATAGTTAAGTGTTGGTTTGTTTCAGAAAATTTTCTAGAAATTACCGATATCGTGGAGGCATTGAAAGATTAGGTCAAATGAAAAGTTTGTTTTTTTATTCCTTATTAAGAGTTATTATAAAACATTTAATATGAAATAATGTCTATCTTTTGTCCAACTCTCAAATTGTTTTTTTTTCCAGTAATGCTACTCTTGGATGAACCCACCCAAGGGCTGGACCCTTTAAGTGCCTATCTGCTCATTTCGATTCTTTCGAATACTGCCAAAAAGACTGGCTGTGGTATTCTTTTGTCTTTGGAGAAACCTCGTTCGGATGTTTTTCCCTTTCTGGATCGTGCCTTATTCCTATGCCTAGGTGGCGTTGTATATTCGGGTGGCACTCGTGCTATGCTTGAATATTTCCATGGCATAGGTTTTCCCTGTCCACAATTGGAGAATCCCCTCATGTATTATCTGTGTCTATCAACGGTCGATAGACGTAGCAGAGATCGTTTTGTTGAATCAAGTCAACAAATTGAGGCTCTTGTCGAACGATTTTCCAGAGAAACCCCTATGTCTGATGGGCCTGTAAACAATATGGGCAGTGGCAAGGTTCCATTGGCTTATGGAAAGCCAGGGGAGCTGAAAGTGTGGGTCATGTTGTATCTGTGAGTACCTAGATTCGTGATGTTTGATTAAAATTGATGTGAAACTTTGGTTTTAGCAAATTATTGGCTTCGACTTTTGCTTGTGGAGCTGCTGGCATGAAGACCTTGTTTTTACGTTTATTTATTTTACCCTTGGCTATGAGTTTAATGTGGTTGTTCTACACCAATGTTGGGGTAAGTTTTTGTTGTCTATTGTATAAATCTTATAAAAGTATTGTTGATGTTATATTTGCTCTTAGGATGATTCTCATGGTTTCTTTACGAAAAATGGTTTAATATTAAATGTCATCGGGTTGGCCTATGGATGTGGCATTTTGTGCACGATTACTTTATGTAAGTACATAATTTTTTAATATATTTTCCTGCTTTTCCATACACTCATCTATCTTATGAAGAAATATCACACGTATTTGGCAAAGGATCAAGATCAGTAGCTTAGTTTAAGTTTAAAACATTTTGTACACCATATAACATATTGGCAGGAAATAAAATGTCACCGTGCGAATTTAGGAGAAATCGTACAGGAAATAAGCTCAAGAATTGCTATCGAAAATTAAATTTGTAGACGTGATAAATGTAACGCAGGAACTTCACTGGTGCACTTCCGCATCATCTGTAACTACAATGTCTTTACATAACGCGAAAATATGGAGTTGGAATGCTGGCACCAA
This sequence comes from Stomoxys calcitrans, assembly GCF_963082655.1. Lineage (NCBI taxonomy): Eukaryota > Metazoa > Arthropoda > Insecta > Diptera > Muscidae > Stomoxys > Stomoxys calcitrans. Next base: position 92,712,240 of record NC_081553.1, read on the forward strand.
AGTATCACCGATCATTCCCTCGTAGGGCAAAAGAGAGAGATATCAAGAATGAAATGAGAAAGAAATGGCCCTCAAGAGCCGGAATTAAGTTCAATATGGGTTGCCCAAAAAGTAATTGCGGATTTTTTAAAAGAAAGTAAATGCATTTTTAATAAAACTTGGAATGAACTTTAATCAAATATATAATTGCCATTTTGTTCGATAACCTTTTGCCATTTTCCTGGGAAATTTAGTATTCCACGCTCATAGAACTTCTGGCCTTTATCTGCAAAAAACTGAACCAAGTGCGATTTTATAGCCTCATCATTGCCGAAAGTTTTACCATTTAAGGAGTTCTGCAAAGATCGAAATAAATGGTAGTCTGATGGTGCAATGTCAGGGCTATATGGTGGATGCATCAAAAGTTCCCAGCCAAGCTCACTCAGTTTTTGGCGAGTGACCAAAGATGTGTGCGGTCTAGCGTTGTCCTGGTGGAATATAACACCTTTACGATTGACCAATTCCGGTCGCTTCTCCTTGATGGCTGTATTCAATTTGTCCAATTGTTGACAGTAAACATCAGAATTAATCGTTTGGTTCCTTGGAAGCAGCTCAAAATATACCACACCCTTCCAATCCCACCAAACAGACAGCATAACCTTCTTTTGGTGGATATCAGCATTTGAAGTGGTTTGAGCTGGTTCACCATGCTTGGACCATGATCGTTTTCGACTAACGTTGTTGTAATCAACCCATTTTTCATCTCCAGTTATGATTCGTTTTAAAAACGGATCGAATTCATTGCGTTTAAGGTTCATATCACAAGCGTTGATTCGGTTTGTTAAGTGAATTTCTTTCAATACATGTGTTACCCAAATATCAAGCTTTTTCACCAGTCCAAGACTTTTTTTGTGATAATGAACGGTTGATTTTGGTATATTTAACTTTTCTCCTATCTCACGTTCAGTTACATGACGATCCAATTTGATTAATGCTTTGATTTGGTCATCATCAACTTCATTTGGCGGACCTGAACTTGGCTCATCTTTAAGTAAAAAATCTCCAGAACGGAATTTGCGAAACCAATTTTGACACTGTCTTTCTTTTAAGGCTTTATCACCATACACATCTCGTAACTTTTTAGCAACCTGCTCCGCGTTTTTTCCTTTACGGAAATAATAAAGTAAAACGCCAAACAATCAAATGTAAACAAAATTTCGCGCACTTTTTTCTAAAGCAAGCTAAAAGTAACAGCTGATAACTGACAGAAGAAAGAATGCAATTACAGAGTCACAAGCCGTTGAAAAAATTTGTCAACGCCGACTATATGAAAAATCCGCAATTACTTTTTGGGCAACCATATATTGCGGACGAATAATGAATAATATTGATGGCATTTTCTCCTTTGGGTGTGAAAGTGATAATCTGGTAACCTATATAGAGGATGTGTCTAGAATATGAAGATAAACTTTTCAAACCTTTTGGGGTACACTCATAGAAAAAGTCTGCTGAAAATAGCAATCACTGTCTGCTCTTTGATCGGTGTTGTTGTTGTTGTAGCAGTGTTGAACACTGAGACGGCAGCACTTGCTGATGAAGGAATCCATCTGGTCAATCCGGTATGTAAAAACCGACTGTCATGAGATCGTAGTTTTGTTTTATCTGCTATTTCAGCAAAAGTTCTGCTGTTTTAGCAAATTGTTTGCAATTTTATAATAGCAGGCTGAATTGAGTGAGATTGTTAGGAGGCATATTTAAATGACATGCCCTCATGACCTTAGGGCCCTGGACACTTGCAGTGTGGAATATCATTTTTTGCCGCAAGCGCTCACCAAGAGCCTTATCTAGTCAAATGACACTCTTAATAGGCATGTCCTGTGTCGGAGTTATCCCCTTTTCGTAATCGGGTTCGCAGAGTAATCTTTTCCGTTTCCAGTGGATAATTGTTCCCCAAACAGACTCTTGGTATCAATGTGTGTGTCATTGGCCGAGAAGGAAAATCTTTCATCTTTATTTATTCCAATGCAGCTCCTAGCCAAATTTGATCAATCTGTTTATGGCGTAACGGTTCAGGTTAGCTGAACGTAAAATATATAAGTATGTATCTCTTAAATCTACCTATTTAGGAGGAAGACGAAGGCAAGACGCTTTCTCGACAAAACGGCTTCGAGACACGACAAGGTTAAGTACTTGGCACTGATGATGGATAGGAAACTGAACTGGATACTGAGTGGGAGACACTGTTGACAGAACTCTGGTATTGCCATCTGAAAGTGCATGCTACACGGACTAGGCTAGAAGACAACAGAGACTGAGATTTGTTTTATGCTGTCTGACCTTAACAAGGGCCTGCAGGCTAGACTGTGGGCGATAGCGAGTGCGTGAAACTGTTCGGTATTAACGCGATGAAGTCGAGTGTGAATATCTTTGCGGACAGTAAGATTGATATATCAATCAGAACGGTTGTCGTTGTAGCAGTTTGTTGTCTTCTATGCTTCGTTTGCTTGATTCTGTTGAGTGTCGAGATCCAAGAACTCTGCTACTAAGATGGGGTGCATCCAGAGGGATCTGGTTCTGAGTCGAGTGGGTCTGGCTGGGTAGTTAAACAGGTGACGTGTATTGTGTGGTCCCTGATGACAATCGGGACATACATCTTGCACGTCGGCATCAATCCTTGCTCTGTAGGAGTTGAGTTGGCCGGAACGTAATTGAGCCAAAACTACTCTGGTTTGCCGGGGGAGGTCAATTTCTTCAGGTGTAATGGGAGGCGGTTGTTCTCCAAGGACTACATTCACCCGGCACCTATTTACCGCATCTGGTACCGTGCCTGCATGAATGTTGTCTATCAGAATCAGAACGCTCATTGAGATTAACGCCTTCTCTGAGAATGGCAAGACCATCAAAGTTTTGATGCCGGGCCCTAGTTGATTAATAGAGAACGAAAGGGAAGACTACTTGGCTGTCATTGGTAAGCTTATTGATTTGATTTCAAACGAACATAACTTTAGTCTGAAGAAATGGATATTGCAATATTAGGGTGGTAAGTTCGACCGGGCTGAATCTTTGATACCCACCACCATGGATTCTGCGTAAAACTGACACAAAATATTTTTTATTGAAGGCACAATTCTACTCTACGTACCAAATTTCAGCAAAAACCAGGTAAAAATGAAAGCTCCTAGGAACCAAACATGGATAATCAAGAGATCGGTTTATATGAGAGCTACATCAGACAGATTTGAACCGTACTTGGCTTAGTTGTTGGAAGTCGTAACATAACACTACATGTAAAATTTAAGACAAATCGGACAAAAATTACGGACTGCAGGGGGTCAAGATGTCAAATCGGGAGATCGGGTTATATGAGAGCTATGTTAGGTTATAGACCAATTTCAACCTTACTCGGCACAGGTGTTGGACGTCCCAACAGAACGCTACATGCAACATTTTAGCCATATCGGATAAGAATTCCGCCGCTGAGATTGGTTTATATGGCAGCTGTAGCTGTATGAAAACATAGACCGATATGGCCTATTTACAATCCCGACTGACCTCCACTAATAAGTAGTATTTCTGCAAAATTTCAAGCGCCTAGCTTTACTCCTTCGAAAGTTTGCGTGCTTTCCACAGACATCCAGACAGTCGGCAGACGGACATGGCTAGATTGACCTATATTCTCAAGACGCTGCTTCCAGGGAATCAAGATGTCAAATCAGGAGATCGGGTATGTGGGCCCTACATCAGATTATAAAGGGTGATTTTTGGCTATTATCTTTTTGGCAAACATTGCTTTCACGCACGTTTCGTGTATGGTTTCACTGTCAAACATCTTCAATAATTTAACCATGAATCGTCTTACAAACGAACAACGCTTGCAAATTATTGAATTTTTAATTTCTCTCGCGCGCTACTTCCATTTTACGACGAAGCTTATTTTTGGCTCAATGGGTAGGTAAATAAGCAGAATTGTCGATTTTGGAGTGAAGATCAGCCAGAAGCATATTAAGAGCTACCAATGCAATCCAGAAAAAATTACAGTTTGGTATGGTTTATGGGCTGGCGGCATCATTGGACCATACTTCTTCAAATATGATGCGAATCGTAACTTAACTGGGAATGGTGAGGGCTACCGTGAGATGATATCCAACTTGTTTTTTGCCCAAAAGAGCTTGATTTGTATGGCATGTGGTTTCAATAAGACGGAGTCACATGCCACACAGCACGCGGAACAATGGACTTATTGAAAGGCAAGTTCGGTGAACATTTTATTTCAAGTTCGGTACCGGTCAATTGGCCGCCTAGATCGTGCGATTGAACGCCTTTAGACTATTTTTGTGGGGCTATGTTAAAGCTCATATCTATACAGTCAATCCCGCTTCAATTGACGCATTAGAAGTCAACATTGAAGCATTTATTCCGGTGAGATACCGGCCGAAATGTTGGAGAGTATGCCAAAATTGGACTTTGCGGATGGACCATTCGAGGCGCAGTCACGGTCAACATTTCCATGAAATTATTTTCAAACAATAAATGGTCGGACCGTACTGTCGATTCAAATGAAGATTTCATCCAATTTTCTGAATTTTATGTGTATTTTTTTGGAAATCTATCTTATTGCTCTTAGAAAACTACCTTTTATTTTGTTTTCTAACTCGCATCACTATTTACTGAAGCAAACCATAGCATATATTGCGCGAAAAATTTTCAGCTATTTTGTCAGCTATCCAAATCAGTTAACATATCGAGGCCTAATCTAGACGAGGTCTACCGCTTTGCTGTCACTGTACAGATAAAAACAATTTTGAAATACAACAACTTTGGTCGAAAAAAAACTACGAAAGTTGTTAATTTTCCTGCAACAATTTATTTTGAATCCCAACGACCCAAAGTACGAATTTGTTGTTGGAAGGTACTCCTTGCAAGCCAATATATAACCACAACAATATATTGATAAGCAAGGCAAAAAAAAAACATCCAACCAGCCAACGCATGTGCTTTGCTTCGGGTGGTGGTCTTTTTGTTTTCTTTGTTCGGCTCGTGTTGCTCTCGGGGATTCGTCTATCACTCTCTACTATTACAGTTAAAAACAAATTTTAATATTTTGGTGCCGCAGAGTATTGAACTCGTGATCACATGTGGTATCACAATGGACGAAAACGTCTAAGTGAGTTTGATGGCCACTTTAACCTAACCTACTTACTAAAAGATGCATTACGGCAGGTTGGGGTCCACAAAACAAAATGAAAAGGTACTTTCACGCACCAACTTGAAAATGTTTAGTCCCGGCACGAAAACTTTGAGCTCCAATCTACGAGTATCCATTGTTATCATGAGAAGCCAAGCTTCACGCGCCAACTTGAAAATGTTTAGTCCCGGCACGAAAACTTTGAGCTCCAATCTACGAGTATCCATTGTTATCATGAGAAGCCAAGCTGCGGATAGTAGAATGTTCCACTTTAGGTTCTTTGAGAACTTGTCTGAATAAGCGGATGTGAACGTTCGTAAGTTGTTGGGTTTTTTTTAAAGCGATATGGATACATAAACGGTAGGAACTAGAAGGCATCTTCCTTCTCCTGTTCCAGTGGTATCACATTGGACGAAAACGCCTACAGCGGTCAAAAAAAGTATTCATCATTCAATGTTTTTTTTTTAATAAGTCTACAAAAGACGATTGGAATAAAAACATATTAAACTAATGATGCAGTAGTGCTTGTGTGATATATATGTACACAATTTCATTGTTTTTAAAGAAAAAAATAGTATTTATTGGAACAAAAAGGGCCATTTTACAGCTGAACACAAAAAATTAAACAAAAAAAGTATTCATCATTGCAAAAAAACAAAAAAATAAATAACATAATTTAAAAAAATTAATACTTTGTTATTCGACCACCGCGTCTTATAACTTCTTTTAAACGGTTTGACATCGATTGGACTAATTTAGCGGTTATATTTTGGTCTATATTAGTCCATTCCTCCATTATCACCTGTTGCATTTGACTCTTGCTCGAAAAATTGCGCGTTCTCAATTTGCGTTCGAAATGTTCCCAAAGATGTTCAATTGGGTTCAAGTCGGGACTTTGAGGAGGAGTTTTAATGACTTTGGGGCAGTTATACAGCATCCACATCTTGGTATTTAAAGCAGAATGTTTGGGGTCATTATCTTGATAATATTGAAAGTTATTACCAAGCCCAAGTTTTACAGCACTATCTTTTAAATTCCTCTTTAAAATGTCAATGTAATACTTATGATCCATTACTCCATTAATAATTTCAAGATTTCCCGCTCCTGAAGCCGCCATACACCCCCAAACCATTAAACCACCTCCACCATGTTTTACAGTAGCAACTGTGTTTCGTTCTTCAAGCTCTGTATTTGGTTTTCTGTACACTATGACCTTTCCATCGCACCCAAAAAGATTAAACTTGCTCTCGTCTGCAAAAATGACTGTTTTCCAAAATGATTCGGGCTGTTTTACATACATTTTTGCGAAGTTTAGCCTTTTCACTCGGTTTATTTTATTTATAAAGGGCTTCTTACGTGCAGTTCTTCCTCTGTAACTATGCCTTTTGAGTGTATTTCGAATTGTTTGTGTAGTAACTTCCTTCCCTAAATATTCGCATTTGTCTTCGGAGTTTTCTGAACTTGCCGCACTAGCCAACGCACATCTCCAACTGAAAGTGCTTTTGGTCGACCAGATCTTGGTTTATTGTCAACAGTTTTCGTTTCTGTCCACTTTCTGATGATGGATTGTATAGTAGATCGTGGTCTATTTAATATTTCACTGATAGTTTTTTGAGTTAAACCATTCCTGTGGTGTTTTATTATCAAAACTTTTACCTCATCAGAAACCTCGTTTTGCTTACGACCCATTTTGACAAAAACTATATTTTCAATGAAATTAAATATTTGCTGTCAAGGGCAAAGCCTCCTTTACTAAATAAAACAGAAAAGGGGGATTCCCAAATAATATTTGAATTTGACTTTGATGATAGCACATCAATGATGAATACTTTTTTTGTTCTGTTTTTGGTGTTATTATATAAAATTGCATTTTTTGCGCTAATTAAATTTATTTATTGAATTTATTTTAAAACATATTACGAAAAATAAACTATTGCATAAAACTGCATTATTTGTTTACTTTAAATTTTCTTCAATTACCCAAAATAAGTGAATTTATTATCAATTTTGCTAATGATGAATACTTTTTTTGACCGCTGTAAGTGAGTCTGATGGCAGACTGCCACTTAAACCTAACCTAACATAGGCAAACAACTAAGTAATGGAGTATACTCTGCGAAGATTAAAAGAAAAACGACGGCGATACTCGGTTGTTCCGAAATAAGCACGTGCTCATTAGACAACAGTACAGATAGTCCTTTCAAGTGTGCTAAGTTGACTGCGCCAAAATTAAAAGATGGGAATGCTCAAACAACTGCAGCAGGACTCCGGAATGTGTGCTAAGCACTGAAGATTTTGAATTACCTATAGCTTTGAATGACTACCTAAAAGCTCTGAAATGCTTGAAGACACAATGAAAAAAAGATGAAGCTCCAATCAACAAAAATCACAAATATGCAAGACTTACGAGCTTGCGTCATATTTCGCTGCAAGAAATCTGAAGATATCCGCCACCAAATCTTCAGCCACACTGTTCACTACAAATACGCGTGAGGTGAATACTGAGCTGACTGTGATGGTCCATGGAGAAATGATTCCAACCATCAAGTGTCCCAAAATACTTGGCGTCACATTTAACAGCTCTTACACATTCTCCTCACTTGCCACAGCAATCTGCGATGAAGTCAAAAGTAGAAACAAGGTCCTCAAGTCACTTGCTGGCATCACTTGGGGTACAGACAAAGAAACCTTGTTGACCACGTACAATGCAATTGGCCGGTCTGTGGTAAGTTATGCAGCGCCAGTGTGGTCTCGTCAACTTTGTGACACGCAGTGGAATAATATTCAGATCTGTCAGAATGCCGCCCTCCGAACTGCGAATGGCTGTCTCCTCAGTTCACAAGTGGACCACCTCCATCAGGAGACAAAGATCCTACCAGTGCGAAGACATAACTACATGCTGTCCAAGCAATACCTTTTGGGCTGTTATCGCAGAAACCATCCAAACCATCATCTTGTGGATAGATATCCACCGCCCAGAAGCCTTAAGTTAGATCTACACGATCTTGAGCGTGAGGTTCAGCGCTACAAGAGAGAACTTCCAGATCAAGCGGCATATCAAGCGGGTCTGAACAACATTCATGCAGACACGGTAGCAGATGCGGTAATGGGCTACCGGGTGAATGTAGTCCTTGGAGAAGGACCGCCACCCATTGCACTCAAGAAATTGACCTCCCCCGGCAAACCAGAGTGGTTCTGGCTCAATTACGTTCCGGCAGATGCAGCCGCCTCAATTCCCACAGAGCTAGGATTGATGCCGACGTGCAAGATGTATGTCCCGATTGTAACCAGTGACCGCACGATACACGTCGTCTGTTTAACTGCCCGGCCAGACCCACTCGACTAAGACCCAGATCCCTGTGGACGCACCCCATCTTAGTCGCAGAGTTCCTGGGTCTCGACACTCAACAGAATCAAGCAGACGAAAGATAGAACACAATAAACTGCTACAATAACAACAACAACAACCACTAAGATTCATACTCTCCAATAACAACGTGAATATTTAACTTCCTTGTATTTGATGAAGATGTTGGGTTTGTTGTAGCCAAATTTTCATGTTGAGATGGTAATCCTCGTCAAGCTCCTGTAGGTGAGTAACCTCTTTCCGGTCCAAAGGACCGATCGTCCCGGGAACAGGGTGGCCATTGGCTATTTAGAGGCGCCAATAACTCGCCTTGTCATGTATAGCATCATAGGCACTCAGTATTTGTGCAAGAGCCGGTACCGCCCATCCTCTCACTAAGACTCTGTTCGATACCGCTGATTATCCCCGATTGCCGTTGCAGCTACTCCATACGGAGTAGCTGCTATTGCAACTAAGCTAAGCTTCTCGTGACAACAACGAACACCACACAGATTAGACCTCAATGTTCCAGCCTGTGTGGTGCTCACAACTATCCCGTGGCGTGTTTGATGTTGTTACATATATATGGCTCTAAATATTGTGCCCTTTATATGACTGCTTGCTGTGCCTTTTGGGAAAACTTTTCCCAATGTGCGAAAAAAAAATTTAAAAATCATTTTGTGCGTGAGGTTTTTTTTATCTAATCACCTTCAATGTAAGATTTTATCTAATCTATACTAAAAACTCATCAACATATGATACAAGGATATGAGGTTGTAAAATATCATCACCCTAATATTCGCCTGTATAGCTCGATTTTAGCTTGCAAGGTCATGGCATCTACATTTTTTTCTTATGTTAATATATTATATATATATATATATATATTTCATCATCAATGGTTTGGATTTATATATAGTTTCCTCTTATCGAAATCCTCTGATCACTTTAAAGCCAGTAGTAGCAATTATAATTTTTACTTGACACTTTATTTTATACTTTACAATTGAAAAAAACTTCTTGTTCATTAAAAGTGCTTAAAAACTATTAAAAAAACTTATGGTGGCGGTTGTTCATATGGTTCGGGTTAATTACTTTGCTGTATTCAAAATAATTATCTATGTTTATCCTAGTCCCCATATGGCGTAAACGTTTCTCGCAGGACACACCCGAAGGACTCTATTCCGGAGCCACTTTATTGATTGCCTATAATTCTGTTTCCATACCATTCTCGTTAATATCATCCATTATAGCTAGTTTGGTTATATATCCGTAAGTTCCCAAAATGAAAAAAAATTTTGGTTTTTCCAAAGTTCCATCGGTATATATACTTAAAAATATATTACAGCTTGTTGCTGGATTCCAAGTTTCCAAATGGCACTACATTTGCATATTTAATGGTGGCCCTGTGGTCAAGTTTCGTGTTGGCAGAACAATTGAGTATATCCTTCTTGTTGGTGGTGAAAGTGCCCTTTAATGCTGCCATTGCGGTGACTTACATATTGGTGATTTCTATTGCCTTGGCAAGTGGAACGGTGCGGTAAGTACATTAGTATACACGAGGGTTAAATAAAGGATCCGGTGAGAAAAGCAAATGCAAGGAACAACTGTTTGACGCCTAATAATTTACTGTTTATAATGTGAGATTTTTCTATATTTGAAATTTTATGTCTCAGTTCCTTCAAAGGCCTGCAGCCCTGGCTTCAGGACAACACCAAGGGAACACATACCCGTTATGCCTCTTCGCTGCTGCACAGTATTACTTTTCAGACTAGAAATATGAATTGCACGCCAACAGCTTCGGTGATTTGCCCCAAACCGGCCGATTTCTTACATGAACGTTTAGGTTTGGCTGATCCTGATGTAAGTTTGTTATTGTGCACTAGGCGAGAGAAATTGAATAACAATTTTTTGGGGTTTTCAGGAAACTATCGATGTTGTGGCCTCGTGTGCCTTTGCTGTGGGTTTGGCCGCTTTTAACATGTTGCTCTACATGTTTCCAATGCCGCGATGTGTAAGACAAAAGTTTAGAGACTGATTTCCATGAAGAAAAATTCGTTCAATTATTGCTTCAAATTCATTCTATAAATTATTTTACTCGTATGTCATAATTTTAATATAGTTTTAAATTTTAAATAAAATTTTTAAAAACTAATACAAAATTTCTTACAGAATTTTTAAAAGTAAACTTGCCTTTATAGTTTCTCTTTATTTAAAAAATATGATTTACAAAATAAATAATTCAATTTAACTATGAAAGTGATTAAAACCGTGAAACATAAGAGTGATTAAATTCTAAAATGTGTCTGTGCTCAAATTAGTGTGCATTTAAATTCTTGAATATGATTATTGTCGTGAGTGTGCTTTATCTTGTGAATGTTTTACGTTAGTCGGAAAACCGCTATCAAACTCCTGTAACTTTTTTGTAATTGTATGGTAAGTGCAAAAACGCCACGTGAACAACTCTTTTTTTCGATACCACAACATTTTATCAAATTCGAAAAAAGTAATTCGCTTGAAATCTTACACAATTTCTTTCATGTTTTCTTTATTTGTAAAGGATGGTTTTTAAGAGCTATAGAAAAGTTTTTCAAAAAAAAAGCACATCAAATTCTGAACAATGCATGAAATCTTTATTTGAATCGATAGTATTGTCTATATAATTCAATTTTTGAAGTTTATTTCATGCAAATGTTAACCGTGACTACGCCTTAAATGGTTCACCCGCATAGTCCAATATCGGCATACTCTTTCACGAATAAATTCTTCAATGTTGTCTTCCAATGCGTCAATTGAAGCAGGCTTGTCTGTATAGACATGAGCTTTAACATAGCTCCACAGTTGACCGGTCCTGAACGGGAAATAAAATGTTCACCGAACTTGCCTCTCAATAAGTCCATTGTTACGCGTGCTGTGTGGCTTGTGGCACCGTCTTGTTGAAACCATATGTCATGCAAGTCATGCTCTTGCATTTTGGACAAAAAAAAGGTGGATATCATCTCAGGGTAGCGCTCACCATTCACAGTTACCTTACGATTCGCATCATCTTTGAAGAAGTACGGTCCAATGATGCCCCCAGCCCATAAACCGCACCAAACTGTGACTTTTTCTGGATGCATTGGTTGCTCTTGCAATGTTTCTGGCTGATTTTCACTTCAAAATCGACAATTCTGCTTTTTACGTAACTATTGAGCCGAAATGAGGGCAAAGTGAGCAAAAATGAGCGGGCCATGAACTTTCTTAACAGATAATAAAATATTTTAACAGAGCTATGTTAAGTGATTAACAGAGCACTGTTAGCTAATTTTCTTTTATATTTTAAATAAAAAATAATAATGTTTAGCAATTTCTCACCTAAAATTTTCTAAAATTACTTGGCCCCAAAAGTATTATTTGGTCCACTGTGTTGGTAGACCTTTAGGTTTACACCACTAATGTGGTATAGGGTATTATAATTTAGCGCATTTGTTTGTAACACCTAAAAGGAAGAGAGATAGACCCATTGATAAGTATACCGATCGACTCAGAGTCACTTTCTGATTCGATTTAGCATTGTCCGTCTGACCGTCTGTCCATGTTAATTTGTGTACAAACTAAAGGTCGAAATTTTCAGCTGATCGTCTTAAAATTTGGTACAGGCATGTTTTTTGGTGTACAGACGAAGCTTATTGAAATTGAAAAAAATCGGTTCAGCTTTAGATATAGCTCTCATATATATATCGCACGATTTTCATTCCTAGAGCCGCTGCAAGAGCATTTATACAACAATCTTGCAAACAACTTCCACAATTTCCATAAAGTTTAGATTTGGATATAGCTCCCATATATATGTTCGTCCGATTTTGAGAAATATTATATTAGAAATATTAGGGTATTATAAAGTCGGCACCGCCCGATTTTGCATCGGCCTAACTCAATGAAGCACGTCTATGTAGGCATCATAATCATTGCGTTATTGCGTTACTTCAAACAAAACCATATCTTTTTTACCATAGGATGGGGGGTATACTAATTTCGTCATTCTGTTTGTAACTACTCGAAATATTCGTCTGAGACTCCATAAAGTATATTCTTGATCGTCGCGACATTTTATGTCGATCTAGCCATGTCCGTCCGTCTGTCCGTCCGTCCGTCCGTCCTTCTGTCTGTCGAAAGCACGCTAACGTCCGAAGGAGTAAAGATAGCCGCTTGAAATTTTGCACAAATACTTCTTATTATTGTAGATCGGTTGGTATTGTAAATGGGCCATATCGGTCCATAACCTGATATAGCTGCCATATAAACCGATCTGGGGTCTTGACTTCTTGAGCCTCTAGAGTACGCAATTCTTATCCGATTGGGATGAAATTTTGCACGACGTGTTTTGTTATGATATGCAACAACTGTACCAAGTATGGTACGAATCGGTCTATAATCTGATATAGCTGTCATATAAACCGATCTTGGGTCTTGACTTCTTGAACCTCTAGAGTGCCCAATTCTTATCCGATTTGAATGAATTTCTGCACGAAGTATTTCGCTATGATATCCAACAACTGTGCCAAGTATGGTTCGAATCGGTCCATAACCTGATATAGCTATCATATAAACCGATCTTGGGTCTTGACTTCTTGAGCCTCTAGAGTGCGCAATTCATATCCGATTGGAATGAAATTTTGCACGACGTGTTTTGTTATGATATCCAACATCTCCGCCAAGTATGGTTCGAATCGGTATAGAACCTGATATAGCTGTCATATAAACCGATCTTGGGTCTTGACTTCTTGAGCCTCTAGAGGGCGCAATTCTTATCCGATTTGAATGAAATTTTGCACGAAGTATTTTGTTATGATATCCAACATCTGTGCCAAGTATGGTTCGAATCGGTCCATAACCTGATATAGCTGCCATATCAACCGATCTGGAATCTTGACTTCTTGAGCCTCTAGAGTGCGCAATTCTTATCCGATTGGAATAAAATTTTGCACGACGTGTTTTGTTATGATATTCAACATCTGCGCCAAGTATGGTTCGAATCGATATAGAACCTGATATAGCTGCCATATAAACCGATCTGGGATCTTGACTTCTTGAGCCTCTAGAGGTCGCAATTATTATCCGATTTGCCTGAAATTTTGTACGACGGATCCTCTCATGACCATCAACATACGTGTTTATTATGGTCTGAATCGGTCTTTAGCCCGATACAGCTCCCAAAGGACGCAATTCTTATTCGAATTGGCTGACATTTTACACAGGTCTTCAGCATATAATATAATTGTGGTCCAAACCGGATCATGTCTTGATATGACTCTAATAGCAGAGCAAATCTTTTCTTATATCCTTTTTTGCCTAAGAAGAGATGCCGGAAAAATAACAAATGCGCTCCATGGTGGAGGGTATATAAGATTCGGCCCGGCCGAACTTAGCACGCTTTTACTGGTTTTCGTTTCACTTCGTTTTTACTTCATCCTCAGCTTATACTATAGTTTCTAAATAATTTTTTACATCCAATTGTGATTGCTAATACCTCACAGTTTTTATTTTAATTGTGAATTAAATTTTTGTCTATACTCTATGGAGTATTGACTAGTCTAGTCATCTTTTAACGGGGATATTGTAGTTCCAATCAGTTCTATCAGGAATAGTGGTATAGAACTTTTTATCAAAACTATATTTGCCGTCAAGTCAGACTCACTTAAACATTTCAGTCCATTGTAGCACAGGAACAGGAGATGAAGTTGCCTTATAGTTGCCGTCATTTTGAACTCGTTTAGAAATCTGCGATATCAAGAGAGATTTTTGACATCAGAAATACGTTATCCAGCGATTTAATGTGTACCTGACTGCTCGAGAAGTTATTATGGTTGGTTTACCAAAGAGAAAGCTTCCTCAACCAAGGATCAGAACCGGTTCCCTTTTTTTTAGCTCGATGGCGCTTCCGGAATAGGACACAAAAATTATGTCACTACATCAGAATTAAGCTCTGTCCGTGCATATGAACTGAATCGGTTTATATTTTGAATAGCTCGCATAGTCTTAGCTTTTAAAAGGCGTGATGTGTGCCCAATTTCAGTATGATTTCATACAATAGTTTGTACTAGATCTGTCTATATCCTCACGAAATTTTGCACAAATTCCTAAAAGTCATTTTGTTCTGCATTTCATTTGACATTTCTCTATTTCACTCAATTTGAACCATGCGAAGACACACAATTGAGCAACGCGTTAAAGTTATTCAAAGCCAACAGCGGCCCTCAAAACGTTATAACGCCACCCACCAGAACATAGCATTAAAGGTCAGACAACTGCAGTATGTAGCAAATGCATCATATATTTTTAAACCATCCATCGTATTCTAATAAATAGGTAGTGGGCGCCCATCAATGACTATATACGTTCGGTATGGCAAGCAGGACCAGGAGAAACTGCTTAGATAGAAGTTGGTGGCGGTTCCAGCCATCACATGTCCTGCACCTAAATAATATTTTTTTTTTATCCGTTCGGTGCATACTGCACAAAACCCTGGTACTAGTAAGACTCGGAGCAGGCCAGCCAGAAATTCCACCTCCGAAACAGAAAAAATTTAATACTGATACTTGTGTAAGCCTTTGGGTAGCGTTACGGGACAAAAAAAACCGGTCGCAATAGAAAGTTCTCTTGCTTTCGCATGGTTGGGCTTTCCCGAGCTTAGAACAACAAGTTAAAAAGGCGTTAAGGATACCCACCACCTCAGGTATATACGTAAACCACCTTTCGTTATAATCCGGTGAAAATGCATAATGTATGCCCATTGAGTGGTCTAATAAGTACAAGTCATTGTCCATCAAAATATTGGGCTTTTTGGCAGCTATATCCAAATAAAGATCGATGTGAACCATATACGACACGGAATTCGAAAAGCCTAACATAAGATACTGTGCGAAATTTCAGCGAAGTCGAATTATATATGAGCCTTTTAGTGGGCCAAGACTTTAAATCGAGAGATCGGTCTATATGGCAGCTATATCCAAATTTGGACCGATCTGGGCCAAATAGAAGAGGGATGTCAAAGGGCCTAACATAACTCACTGTCTCCAATTTTGGGCGAAATCGAACAACAAATGCGTCTTTTATTGGCCCAAGAGCTTAAATCGAGAGATCGGTCTATATGGCAGCTAATTCCAAATCTGGACCAATCTGGGCCAAATTGATGAAGAATGTCGAAGGGCCTAACGCAACTCACTGTCCCAAAATTCCTCGACATAGAGCAATAAATGCGCCTTTTATGGGCCAAAAACCTTAAATCGAGAGATCGGTCTATATGGCAGCTATATCCAAATATAGATTGATCTGGGCCAAATTAAAGAAAGATGTTGAGTGGTTTAACACAACCTACTGTCCCAAATTTCAGCAAAATCGAATAATAAATGTGGCTTCCAGCGGCTCAAGAAATCAAATCGGTAGATCGGTTTATATGGGAGCTATATCAGGTTATAAACCGGTTTAGGCCGTACTTAGCACAGTTATTGGAATTCTTTAGGGAACACTATGTGCAGCCAAATCGGACAAAAATTTCGGATTCTAGGTGCTCAAGAAATTAAAATCGGGAGATCGGTTTATATGGGAGCTATATCCAAATGTGAACCGATATGGCCCATTTGCAATCCCCAGTGACCTACATCAATTGGAAATATCTGCGCGAAATTTCAAGCCGCTAGATTTATGCGTACGACCAATATCGTGATTTCGACAGGCGGACGGACGGACATGGTTAGATGGAATCAGAATGTTGCGACGATCCAGAATATATATACTTTATGGGATCTCAGATCATTATTTCGAGGTGTTACAAACGGAAAGACTAGATTAGTATACCCTTATCCTATGATGGTGGGTATAAAAAAACAAAGAATACACGCGCAAAAACAAAAAATACTATGCTCGGTCCGAGCGAGCCGGGTAATCGCGGTTAGCCGTAGCGCAGAGGTTGGCATGTCCGCCTATGACGCTGAATGCCTTGGTCCGAATCCTGGCGAGACTATCAGAAAAAATTTTCACAGGTGCGTTTCCCCTCCTGATGCTGGCAACATTTGTGAGGTAGTATGCCATGTAAAACTTCTCTCCAAAGAGATGTCGCATGCCGTCCGGACTCGGCTATAAAACGGAAACCCCTTATCATGAGCCTAAACTAGAATCGGACTGCGTACTCATTGATATGTGAGAAGTTTGCCCCTGTTCCTTAGTGGAATGTTCATGGCCAAAATTTGCATTTTTTACTGTATATACCAGACAAACTTCTGAAACAATTTGCTTCAAACTTAAAATTTTTCTTTTTCTACACCCATAAGTCATATTTGCCGAATTTCATGAAGATCGGCCTGTCCGTTGATTTAAAAGACACTTTTGAGGTCAAATTCCCCACTCTGCGCCGTTCGAACTCGATTATAAAAAGGAGGCCCCATTAAATTAAGCTTAAAAATTTGAATCGGACAGCACACATTGAAAAGTTTACACCTGTTCCTTAATGGAATGTTCGGGGACAAACAATTAGCATTTGCAAATCATATCTGTGGTCCATGCATTGCAAACATTCTCACTGAAAAAAAGTCAATTTAATATTTTTATCAAAATTTATTTCTTATTTATTATTTACAATACAAAAATACTTAGCATAATTGAATTTTTTTTATAGAAAAACATAAAAAAGATATTTGTTTTATAAATATATGCTAAAAATATAAAAGAATATAAATTTTGCATTCATGCATTGATAAGTATAGAAACAAAACTTTGCTATAGCATTTCGGAATGTTGTGTAGTGTAATTTGTTTGAACATAGTTGAAATATACATGTGTATGTATGTAAGTTGTATGATTTATTATATTTTAAGTTTAATAATTGTCTAACGACTAAAAAACATACATAAATGTTTTTGCTTCAATTTAAATAACTAGAAATACATTTTCATTTATTATTTCTGTATCATTATTATTATTGTTATTATCATTAAAATACACTTTATATATAGTTATGTTGTTGAGACAAAGGGGTCCTTAATTCATTAAAAAGAAAAATGGACGAGTACTACCTATTTATGGAAGGAAAAAATGTGGCAAGATTGCAGTGTTTTTTTTATTGTATAAAGAGTTTAATACTTGAATTGTAACGTGAAAAACATACTCAGAAAAAAATATCACGAAATTAAAAAATTAATTGAAAAACTGCCCTAATTACTGCCTTGCTACTCTTCCTTTTAGAATTCGGAAAACAATATTTTCCGTTTCATTTTTGGAAAAACCACCGGGGTTTTTTGTTTCTAAGGAGTGATCATGGGCCCAAACATAAACCTGGAACTCGATTCCAGGAGTTTTACATATGTGAACCATGATGCATCGAAATCGAGGGAGCGCCCTATACAGCGCGCTTTTCGCAAAAGCTTCAATATAACATATGAATATTTTCAATTAAATTTTTAATTGTTTCAATTAAAAAAATTAATTGGATATTTTAAATAATAAATTTTTCAATTGGATTAATTGAAAAATTTATTGAAAATGTCAAAGAGTTTAATCATTTTTTTAATTGGATCAATTAAAAAATTAATTGGAAATTTAAACAATCTTCAATCATTTTTTTAATTGAATAAGCTAGTTTTTAATTTGAATATTTTTTCAATCACCTTTTATCATTTTCGTGATCGGAGCAGTTTCAATTAAAACATTAATTGGATCAATTAATTTCGTGATTGAAATCGATTTTTATTTTTTTCTGTCTATATTTTAGTATGAAGTAATTTAAATAATGATAATACCATTTATTATTTATTTTTATGGAAGATTTTACTAAATATTTCTTTTATATCGTTGGTCAACTGGTCAACAAGATATTATCTACATTCTCAGCGGAATTTTGTGGAAGTGTTTTTCTTTTCGATAAGAATTATTGAAATTCGTTCGAAAGATAAAGAACACTGTCAAAAAGAAGAAACAAAGTCTTCCAACCTTCAGTTGATCTACTGGAGACTCTCGGTATAGAGGATTTCAACTCCAAGAATTACAACATCTTTGCAAACTGTATCTGAAATCGCAATTCTCCTAAGTTCTAAATAAAAGTCATTGATCTTCAAAACCTTTTAATTTAAATCTTTTACAGGGTGCCGAATTAGTTGTAGAACTGAAATTTAAATCTTTTGTTAACCACCAAAAGAAGAGAATTGAAAAATTTATCTTTGTTAACCAGCATATTTCACCAGAAAGAATAGCTGCGAAAAAATCTTAGTATGATAGAATTTGTGAAATGATTTTTACTTCAGTTGTATGTATTATATATGTGTATGTGTATGCCTATGTGTGTGTGGTGTTTTTTTTTGAAGTGTTTCTTATGGGATTATTTAACTTCTCATCCTCATTGTATTCCCTGCTAAAAATCTGGCTACTCTCCTAACTCAATTTTTTCGTGTTTTAGCAAATTCTTGAATTTCATATTCTGGATATTCCTGAGGTGATTCACTCAAGGTATCCGTATCGTAATAGGCATAATCGTAACTGGTATCCTCATCCGCATGGGGTGGCCTTTTGGAGGTTTTCTTTTTACTTTCATTCTTCTTTTGAGACTTTTTATCCGCATGTTTGCCACTCTTGGTGATATTGAAGGGATATGGTGTAGTGCTGGTACTAACAGAAGTGGGTCTTCTTGTGGTGGTAGTAGTGGTGGTGGTGCTGGTGCTCAACGTGGTAGAACTGCTATAGGCGGCTGCATATGTAGAACTAGTCCTTGGTGTGGTCTGTTGTGATGTGGTTGAATAGGAGGGATAAGTAAAATAGGTGGTGGAAGTCGAAGCTGGTGTGGAACTGCTGGTGCTGGGCTTGGGACTAGTCAGCGAACTCAAAGGATTATAATGGGAATTGTATTGTTGCGAAGTTTTTTCGGCCTTTATAATATCGGCCCGCAGTTTGTTGATGCTGGCTGCCCCAAAATTCAAGGATTGAGCGGTATTGAAAAGTTCATCCTCATCACTGAATTCATTGTTAAAGGCCGATTGTTCTTTCAAGAATGAGGTCTGCTGTTGACTCTTGAGATGAGTGGCTGGGTTTTGATACGTTTGCTGTAATTGGGGCTTTGTGGTGCTGGTGCCACTCCTTGAAGTTGTAGTGCTCACAGTGCTGGATCTTTGCAAGTTCAGTTTGTGACGTGGAAAGTCCTGCTCATACAATTCCGGATGATATTGTCCATCATCCTCATCGATGTTGTAATAGGGATTGGCTGTGGTATATGGAGTGGTGGCCTGCGAAACAGTTACCGCCTTTTGGGGCTTGTTTTGTGGCCTTATGGTCTGTTGAGCCTGATAGCCATTGTTTTCGTAAGGTTTCTTGTAGGTTGAGGGCTTAAAGGTGGTTGGGTCATATTTATCCTTGGGCACCAGTGTGGAGAATTTCTTGTAATTATTGGCTGAAACTGTGGGATAGGTTTCACTATTGCGTTGTGTGGAGGCCTTATAGTTGATGCTGCCTCTGCTTACAAATCCGCGAGGCTTGGTATCAGCAAAAGAAGCTGCTGCTGGCTTTTCCTTAATAGTTTCAGTGGTTGACTTGATGTTAGGGTTAGGGGCTCTTGTAGGCGCCGTTCTAAATGGTTCTGGTTGCTGTTGATGATGTCTGGCCCCTTGGCCTCGCGAACGATGATATTGGGGTTCGATTTCCGATTTCTTGGGGGCTTCAAATGTCTTGGCCGGCGCCTTGGGCTGGAAAGGTTGAGGAGCCTGTGGCTTGATTTTGGCAAACTCACTGAACTCATTCAAGTTCACATAGCTGCTATTCTGAGGCGGTATCTTCTTTTGGGATTGATCGAATTTTTGCAGTTTCTTATTAAAAGCCTCATTGTTGTTGGCATTACTAGCCTTCTCTCCCCTATTGAGTTCACTATACTTGGCCGTTGTGCTCTTCAAACGATTGGGGTTATAGGTGGTGGGTTGAACATTCAATTGTGTTTGATATTCATTGAAGCTCAGATTGAAACGATTTACCGCACCGTTCTGCGATGGCTTTGGAGTGGTGATAGTCGTAGAACTTCCCAATGAGGATGATGTGGTCGATTTATAGACCGAAAAGTCATAGAAGTCGGTATTGTAGAAAGAATTTGCTGTCACCTTTTTGGTGGCCTTGGGTGTCGCTGTTGTTGAGGTGCTAGGGGCAAAACTGGTTGTGGACGACGTTGCTGGGGGACGCCTGCTTCTGGTGGGTGTTACTCGTGACTTGCCAATGGTGGTGGCTTCGGATTTCTTAGCGAAATCATTGAAGTCATTGGGCTTTTGTTGTCTGGCCGGTTGTTCTACAAAGTCATCTTCACGTCCCCCATTACGATTGGAAAAGAAATGAGAGCTGTGCGAACCCTTAAAAATGTCATCCAAGTCTTCTGTTGGGAAATATTAAAAACAAAAAAAAATTATCTTCAATGAAACTTCTGCAGTTTTTAGACAAAGTCTTACGCTTTGAGTCATCATTGCTGCCTGCGCTATAACGTTCTGTGGTCGTTGTTGTGCTTGTCGAAGTTGGTGTATAATAACTGGCAATGGGCTTCTTGGTAACATCCGTTTTGGCCTTCTTCTTTTCGACCACCTCGTTGGGTCCATGCAAATAATTGTGATTGCTGTGATGGTTGTGGCTATTAAAGGTGCCTCCACGCGTTACCGTTTCAAATTGTTTCGTGTAGTTTGGTGGTTGGTCTGGGCGTGCCTTTTGATCTACAGTCGTTTGTTTGTAGCCTCTTATATCGCCTGCATTGTGGTAGGAGTAGGTGGTGGGGTGAAGATGATGATGATGTTGGAAGAAATTAAGTTTAATTAATAACAATTGCATTTGCATGGTTGATTGCTGTGGTTGATGAAGAGAGGAAGGGGCTTTGCTCAAAATTAAAAATCATTTACCTGTTTCCGCACGTTGCAAATGGAATGTTGACTCATCTTCTTCGGCTAATGGGGCTCGCTTGCTTTCGAATCCAGACCCCAAACGATACAAATCAAAGTTATCACTGCCATAGTAGAGCACTGCCTGTTCACAATCAACATCTGCCCAATTGGCACAGATTTGTGCCTCTTGATCAAATGCTGTGCTATTTGGGCATAAGAATCGAAAATCTTGTACCTACAATTACACAAGAGGAAGAAAAACATTATGAACAAGAAAAACAAAATAACCTTGACTTAATTTACAAAAAATTGCATCAATTTGTTTGACTGACAAACTAAAATTGCACAATTTGTTTATAAACAAAACCATAATTAAATGTATCCATTTGGCAAAACATATAATAGGGGTAGGAGTACTCTAATTTGAGTATTTAGCTTATAAAAATACAAAATATGCCTTTTGTGATCCATTAATGTAATGTATTGGGTTGCCCAAAAAGTAATTGCGGATTTTTCATATAGTCGGCGTTGACAAATTTTTTCACAGCTTGTGACTCTGTAATTGCATTCTTTCTTCTGTCAGTTATCAGCTGTTACTTTTAGCTTGCTTTAAAAAAAAAGTGTAAAAAAATATATTAAAAATGCATTTACTTTCTTTTAAAAAATCCGCAATTACTTTTTGGGCTACCCAATTGTTAAAGACGATTTAAATATGACTATATGTCCATCTGCCTGTTGTAAATTTGGATATCACAAAAGTCTTTCAATATCAACCGAACATATCTTAATTTCTTCAATGTCTTATTAGGCCGATCTTCTGAATGAGAATGAGCACAAAAACACCATATAGTGGACTTATTTGGGAGGGTACGCTCAAAATAATCAAACGTTTAGAATATCTTTGCGATAAAGAGTTCTGCTTTATTGGGGAAGTACACTCAACGAAATTTTTTATATAGAACAAAGATTTTTGTCTGGTGAAAATGAAAAAGCAGACATGAAAATAAGAAAATATAAGAAAATCCTTCCTGCCAAATTTTGAGCAAATCGGTTAACAAATTACCATTTTATTGCATTATTACTGAAAATCGAAAGAACATATATATGAGAGCTATATCCAAATCTGAACCGATTTTTTTTAATTTCAATAGGCTTTGTCTCAAGGCCGAAAAACATGCCCATACCAAATTTGAAGACGATCGGATGAAAATTGCGACCTGTAGTTTGTACACAAATTAACATGGACAAACAGACAGACGGACATAGAATCGAATCAGAAAGTGATTCTGAGTCGATCGGTATACTTATCAATGGGTCTATCTTTCTTCCTTTTGGATGTTACAAACTAATTCAGCAAGTTATAATACACTGTACCACAGTAGTGGTGTAGGGTATAAAAAGGTGGCATTATGGGTCCCAAACTTTTAAAGAATTCTGCAATAATTCCAGCAATTTCCGTTTTAAGTATCAAAGTGACAGGTAATTTAGTATGAATTATCTGTAGCCAGGGTCTACCAATCATATTAATTCGTTAACAGAAGTCATTTACATAATACTTTCAGTTTCAATATCATTCACTTTCATTTTTATTTCACAGTCACCTAGCAATTCAGTGAGTTTGCATTAAAATCTTCTTAAGTAATTAAGTTATTTATAAATGTATATTCTGTAATGATTTCACATCAAATACACCAGAGAAATCGTTACTTTCCCACGCTCACCCATTCGATTTCACAATTGCCCCCCTCAAGAACATCAAGAATCTTCGTTAATGTGTTATGGAAATGTCTAAAGGTTAGTTTATTTTTAGTAACTTTCGTCTTTTGATATCAATGCAACAAGAAGACAACATTAAGCAAGAATAACAAAAAAATGCAATCCTCTCATAATTGTTGCTCAAGTTATAAATTAACCTGTTGGCGATGATGTTTCTGTTGTTGCATTTAGTTGCTGTAGTCTTGTACGAGTAGTATTGTTATTATTATTTTAAATTATTACTTGTAAATTTAAATTAATTTGATTTAGAGGCAATGATAATTGCCAATAAACGACAACAATGGGAGAATGAACGAACCAGCGAAACAATGGCTTTGAAAGAACTTCTAAGCCGGAACCATCACATAAAATTGTGATCGCAAGCAAATGTTCTGTCGGTTTTTCAATTGAACTCTGATATTTTATGTTGCCGCTCACATGGGCTTCAGCCCCATTCCGACTGTAAGTCAGTCAGCTAGTTGCAGCTCTAGACATTAGCTAAACAAACAAAGCCATAAACACCGGCCAAAAGGCAATTCAATTGTCAACTGAAATTGTTGCTGGTGTTAGCCAAAGCATCCAATGAAGTTGGTACTGCTGCTGCAACTGCTCTATGCCCCATTGAAGGTAACCAACTCTAAAGATAGTTGACCAAACAGCCACCGCCACCACCCTGCCTACCCATCCAATTGTATTCAGTAGTTCCAAGCGATATATTAAACAGCGGCAAAATTGGATTTAAAATAATTTTCCATAGACTTCTCTCCCGTCTGACTTCATAAGCGAGCGTCTCTTTATTAAATTCTGCTAAGCATGCAAAAAAGGAAGATCTCTTGCGGTGATTGTAGAGTAGAATTCTGTTGTTACTTTTTTTTCGTTTCGTTTTGGTTGGGATTTTAAATTTATTGCAGAAATGTCCAAACTGAGATGATTTTAGGCATGGAAGGCATGTGGCATGGCTTAAGAAAAGGGTTTGGGTTGACATTTGCAGACATTTCAATTTATGTGGAAACATTTCGAGGTGACATTTTGTCGAGGATTTCTGGGATTGGAAGACAATTGAATGTCATGGAAATTTAAATGGTTGCCTTGTTGAATGTAAACCAGCAAAAGGAAAAACTATTCAAAAGGATGTGCCGCAAAAATATCATAGTAGAATTTCATATGAAATGTCCATGATTATAGACTTTGCCTACGTGTAAAGATTTAATATCCATGTGGTTTTTTTGTATGCATAGAACAACACTTGTAGGAGGTACATTTTATACCCTACACCACTACTGTGGTACAGAGTATTATAACTTAGTGCATTTGTTTGTAACACCCAGAAGGAAGAGAGATAGACCCATTGATAAGTATAACGATCGACACAGAATCACTTTTTGATTCGATTAAGCTATGTCCGTCTGTCCATGTTAATTTGTATACAAACTACAGGTGGAAATTTTCATCCGATCGTCTTCGAATTTGGTACAGACGACTACTACAATATCTATAGAGTTTGGTTGAAATCGGTTCAGATTTAGATATAGCTCCCATATATATATTCGTCCGATTTTGAAGAATATTGCTATAATGTGCCCATTTGTCAACCGATTCTCTCGAAATTTAGCAGGAAGTATTTTCTTATGACTCCCAATATTACTGGTGAATAGCATAGAAATCGGTTCAGATTTATATATAGCTGCTTTAGGACTTTAGGGTGTACTCTAAAGATCTAGAACTGGTCATATTGGAAAGATTACCCGACCACTTCGTGTGTATCAAGCGGAGCTTCTTGCAATTAATGAAGTGGTCTAATGGCTAAGATATAATGTCATGAATATCTTCTTAGACAGCCAGGCAGCCATTAAATCCCTGGATAACGTATTTCTGAACACAAAAACCGACCTCGACTGTCGCAGATCTCTTAACGAGATGGCTGAACAGTACAAAAATTCATCTGTTCTGGGTGCCAGGGAATTGTAAAGCGGACGAGCTTGCGAGACTATGAACTACCTTACACATTCCAGGAAAACTTGAATCTGTGGGCATGCCTCTAGCGACATGTAAGCAAAGTTTTCAGGACCCGGCCCGAAGAACAACGAATGATAGATGGTCACAAAGAGCGGGCTATGAGCATTCCAAAACTATTGTATATGGTCTAATCTAGACTTGAAGAAGTCTACCGCTTTGCTGTCATTGGCTAGAACAGACGTCTCAGTCACTGTGTCCGTCATGACAGGTCACTGTCTAATCGGACAAACATGCTGACAGACAGACTGCCACTTAAAAGTAACTTAACCTACTCTAGTATTTGGGTTGTACTCACACCGTATTCCTTATAAAAAAGGAGCATTTTTTATTCGATTTCTATTTGGACCAGTGAGCTTTAGTAGACCTCTATATCTTTGTGGTTGAATGTGGTTCAGATCGGACCACGTTTGGATAAAGCTGTCATACAGACCGATCACCCGATACAGAGTATTGAGCCCATAAAAGGAGCATTTGTTCATCCGATTTCAATGAAATTTGAAACATGCAGTTTTAGACGACCTTCACACCTTTTTGTTGAATGTGGTCGTGATCGGACCATATTTAGATATAGCTGCCATATAGACCGAACTCCCGAAAGTTGCATACCTTATGTCCCATAGCAGTTATATCGAAATATGTTCCGATTTGAACCAAATACTAATGAATACAAGTCATTGTTCTATTGCATATAACAAAATATTGGTCTTTTTAGTACCTATATCTAAAAATTAACCGATCTGAACCATATACGACACGGATGCCGAAAAGCCTAACACAACTCACTGTCCCAAATTTCGGCGAAATCGGACAATAAATATGCCTTTTATGGCGCCAAAACCTTAAATCGAGCGATCGGTCTACATGACAGCTATATCCAAATCTGGACCGATCTGGGCCAAATTGAAGAAGGATGTCGGGAGGCATTACACAACTCACTGTCCCAAATTTCAGCAAAATCGGAAAACCCAAAACTTAAAACCGAGAGATCGGTCTATATGGCAGCTATATCCAAATTTGGACCGATCTGTGGCATATTGCAGAGTATGTCGAGGGGATTAACTTAACTAACCGTCATAAATTTTGTCGACATCGGACAATAAATACGCCTTTTATAGGCCCAAAACCTTAAATCGAGAGATCGGTCTATATGGCAGCTATATCCAAATCTGAACTGATCAGGGACAAATTGAAGGAAGATGTTGATGGGCCTAAGAAAACTCACTGTCCTAAATTTCAGCAAAATCGGATAATAAATGTGGCTTTTATGGGCCTAAGACCCTAAATCGGAGGATCGGTCTATATGGCAGCTATATCCAAATCTGAACCGATCTAGGCCAAATTGACGAGGGATGTCGATGGGCCTAACACAACTCATTGTCCCAAATTTCAGCAAAATCGTATAATTAATGTGGCTTTCATGGGCCTAAGACCCTAATCGGAGGGTCGGTCTATATGGCAGCTATATCCAAATCTGAACCGATCTAGGCCAAATTGACGAGGGATGTCGAAGGGCCTAACACAACTCACTGTCCCAAATTTCAGAAAAATCGGATAATAAATGTGGCTTTTATGGCCCTAAGACCCTAAATCGGAGGATCGGTCTATATGGGGGCTATATCAAGATATAGTCCGATATAGCCCATCTTCGAACATAACCTGCTTATGAACAAAAAAAGAATCTGTGCAAAGTTTCAGCTCAATATCTCTATTTTTAAAGACTGTAGCGTGATTTCAACATACAGACGGACGGACGGATCAAGAATATATATACTTTATAAGGTCGGAAATGGATATTTCGATGTATTGCAAACGGAATGACAAAATGAATATACCCCCATCCTTCGGTGGTGGGTTTAAAAAATGGTGTTCGAAAAATTACCATATTCGTGCAACTGCAGCAACTTCTTTACTCTTCCGAGTCTAACTTTTTTTACTTTTGTGTAAGATTGTGTGCTTTTGGGAAGGCTTTATCTTGAACTCGTTTTTCAATATATGTTGCATCCTTTCAAGAAATATTAACACATCGATTTCGTTGCATTCGAATGTTCACTCACCCAAACATTTTAGGTATTGTAACCGCTTTTTTACGGCCACCATCCCCCTTGAATTTTGGAAACCCTACAAGGCATTATTATAGTTTATTGTGCGATACACAAACATTTTGTTTACTTTGAAGTGTTTGAGTTCTCGAACAATAGTCTATTGGGATGTTCCATCCCAATATAACACAATCACGCTTACTACCGTTAACTCCACCACAAATAACTTTCTTTTTAAAATAACTCAGAATCAAATGCTTTCGGTGACTTATAAGCAATACAGTGAGCTGTTACTAGAACAAATATCAAATAGCTGTCATTTTTAGTTTGACAGATAACCCAGTGTGAACTTGGTAACACTTCGCCTCAGCTACCTTATAGGCCGTTCGGAACAATTGAGGACAGGAATTTAAGATCTTTGAGAATAGAGTATGACACTTATATCCAAATTCGGGCCAAGTTATTGGGGCTGACACACTCCATATAAAAGTTAGGTAATGATAGTCTTATGTGTCTCGTTATAATACCAATAGCTATACTGACCTCCTTCTTACTTCCTTTCAGTAACAGCTTCGTCCTCCCTCGATCCGGATCATCCCATAGGATTTTCGCCGTCGCCGTCGCCGTCGTTTCGCTGTCCCAAGTGTTACGTGCGCGTTCGTCGCCCACGCCTTTAACTCGGACTGCGTCGACCCGAAAGGCTTCGGGTTAACCAAGTTTGTTGACGGCAGTCCTCTGGCCTAAATCGCCAAATCGTCTGCCCTTTCATTCCTCCTCAAAGAAGGAGTTAATTTCACTGCAAGACTGTTCGTGACCTTACCGTGCTGGTTGTTACTGCCTTTAAGACCGCGTCCTCGCGTTAGCACCACACCATATCAGTCACTCCGTGATCGCCCGGATCTCCTCCTGTAGGACCGTATTATGGTCAGGCATTCTAAAACAGATCTCAGTCCCTGGGTTCTCAATGTAGACCCCCAGACCCACTTTGTCCCATAGCTTTGATCCTTCCGCATAAAATGATCTTCCAGATGGCAATACTATGGTTCCGTCATACCAAGACTGTGCCGCTGGCGGCAGTGCCTCGCACTCGACCTCAATTAAAGTCTCAGGTATCCTATCGGAAACCTCTTTCCTTCCTTCCAAGTTTCCTATCGTCGCCTCAATTATACTGCGAATCTGTATGTCAATGGGTCGGATATCTAGAATAGTCTCCAGATCTGATATCTAGAATAGTCTCTGTTGCATGGTCCTTATATTGCACTGAGGCGTAAGTAAGCTGCTCCCAACCTCAATTCATACTCCCATTGCCTTAAGTCTCATAGCCGCAATGGCTGCCTCACATTTAATCTGTATGTCAATAGGTCGGATGGGAAGTTTGGTTGGGTTAGTAATTTGCCCCTGTTCCTTAATTGCTTGTTCATGGGCAAATTTGCATTTGCAATGGAGGCGTCTTGAACATCGCTTCGCCTATGCCATGACAACATGTTCTCTGAACCTGTTGTATGGTTCTTATGTTGCACTTTTTCTCCATAGCAGCCCACCAAATTACTGAGGCGTAAGTAAATATAGGTCTAATCACGCTCCTGTAGAGCCAGTGGACTATCCTAGTATTCAGCCCCTATTTCGAACCTACGGCCCGTCTACATAGAGCCCAACAGCTGTGAGCCTTCTCAGCACACTCCTGAATGTGACACTTCCAATTAAGTTTCCTATCCAAGATCACACCTAAGCATTTGACTTTGTCAGATAGCGAAATCGTTTTGTTGAGGAAACGTAGTGCTTCAAATTTGCCCACCTTCGTCTTCCTCGTGAACAGGCATATTTCAGTCTTCTCTGGGTTTATATTGAGACCCCTGGGTCTAGTCCAGTCTGGTCCTTTTCGGCCTTTCTGCATAGCTGATTCGGGTCCTTACCTCTAAGAAGTATTATAACATCGTCTGCATAGCAGACGGGTTAAAATCCCTGCTCACTAAGCATCCGTAATAGGTCATTTATGGTGGTCACCCAAAGTAGTGGCGATAAAATGACGCCTTGTGGCGTGGCCTGTGCCACTTTCTTCCTTATATTTATGTCATGGGACCCGCAATTTATTCACCTTTTCCATAACATATGTTTTATCCAGTCTCTAGGGACCCGGTCCACCCTGTACTGTTCTAAGGATTGGATCAATGTGC
Source organism: Stomoxys calcitrans (assembly GCF_963082655.1). Classification (NCBI taxonomy): domain Eukaryota; kingdom Metazoa; phylum Arthropoda; class Insecta; order Diptera; family Muscidae; genus Stomoxys; species Stomoxys calcitrans. The sequence goes on from NC_081553.1 coordinate 92,741,600, forward strand.
CGGTCCGCACATTGTTTAACGTCCCCTCGATGTCAATGCAAACCGCCAATGTGTACATCTTGGAGTCGAACGATTCTTCTATTTCATGCACAACCTCGTGCAGGGCAGTCTCCACTGTAGGACTCGACAGGGACCAAAAGATAGAGTGAGTCTAGCTTTTTTGAGTCTTCTCAGGTTCCGGTGTTGGTTAAATATTTGTTCAATGGTGGATTTATCAGAATTAAACCACACAAATACCGCAAAATTATTTCATCCCCAAAACAATATCCACAGGACAGGGACTTATTTATCTGGAGTGTGCTCACGTATTTCAAGCTTAATAATAAGGGACTTTTTGATAAAGCCTAGTCTGAACGACGTGTCACTTAACTATTTCGCCAGAATAAGAAGGGGAAAACCATGGCAGAAAATTTACTTTCGGATGTTCTCACCACGATTGAAACTCAGTCGTACGACGTTATAGGCAAACATGCCTTTGCGCCAGGGTAGCCCGATATAAGATTATTAAATGTGTTATTTATAGGCTGCCATTGCATGTTGTTGCTTAGGACTTTGTTTTTATCCATGTAATTGCAAGCTTCCTCCCAATCACTACTGTTACGGTGACCTTACGAAGGAAAGGTTGGCCAATCTGCTATTTCAGTTTATTTTTAAAATATTCGTTTTTTATTCAACTTATGTTTAGGCAAAACATATCCCCCCTTAAGCTTACCATTTATGCTTATTTAAAGGTCATTTAAGCAAATACTTTTGCTTGTTATATAAAGCAGAAAAACATTTATTTAGTTTTTTTCCTTTCTTATGTCTTTTCCAACTCAGATGGCAATAATCGAATAATGGGTATGCAATGAGGGGATAAGCAAACGGACTGAGCCATTGGCACGCAAGTGTTGTTTTTGGAAGACGCTACAAGTCACGACATTCGAAAGATCCTCAGCATGAAAAAATTCAAACGTTAGCTGCAAAATTCTGAAGCCAAAACTACATTGAACAACAATAATAAACAGTCAACTTCGCCAGCTAATAAAACTCTAGGATTGCTGATGCTGGTGCTGCCGCAGCAATAGCCAATTCTCAACACTCTTTAACATTTAGAAGTGGTGGAGAACTAGTGTTTTTCCATTCGGCCTGATGTTCTCGCTTGGGAAAAATGCCCCACGGCTTTGGAAAAATATGAGCATTATAAGGCGATATAACATACAAAAGGCAAAAAATGCCGGAGCTTATCAGGGTAAGTAGCTTTTGATTCTATCATGTGTATAATTCAAGATTTGCGAGGGAAATTTGAGAATTCACAATGGTTTATTTTCAAAGTAAGAATAGTAAATTTTCCAATGTTCTATTTAACATTATTTTCTATTTAAATTTTTATACCCTACACCACAACTGAGGTACGGGGTATTATAACATAGTGAATTAGTTTGTAACACCCAAAAGGAAGAGAGATAGACCCATTGAAAAGTACCGATCGACTCAGAATCACTTTCTGATTCGATTTAGCTATGTCCGTCTGTCTGTCTGTCCGTCTGTCCATGTTAATTTGTGTACAAACTACAGGTCGCAATTTTCATCCAATCGTCTTCAAATTTGGTATGGACATGTCTTTCGGCCTAGAGACGAAGCCTATTGAAATTAGAAAAAATCGCTTCAGATTTGGATATAGCTACCATATATATGTTCATCCGATTTGCAGTAATAATGCAATAAAATGGTCATTTGTTGCCTGCTTCTCTCGAAATTTTGCAGGAAGGATTTTGTAATGACTCTCGACATTACTGGTCAATTTCATGGAAATCGGTTCAGTATTAGTTATAGCTCCCATATATATGTTCGTCAGATTTTGGGTAATTTGCAGTAATGTTGTCATTTGTCAACCGTAGTTATTACAGTTTGAACATATTTTTGCTCGCCGAGATCCATCAAAAATGGTTCAGAATTGGATATAGCTCCCACATTGTACTTATAGGGTAGGTGTAGGGTATTATACAGTCGGCACTGCCCGACTTTTGCGCTTCCTTACTGGTTTAAGTTGAACAAAAGCAAAGATTGTTCAGGTTACTTAATTATCGTTAACACTGATAATTGGCTTATTTTGTTGTTTGAAACCTGTGTCATGCACTTGCCGTATTTATCCTGTATCAGACTTCAATTGTTATATAGTGGAGGCAGCTTTTCAAAACTTCAAACTTCATGTGAACTTATAGAATGATTAGCTTGTTCATACCAGCCGTAATGAGAATGCTGGATTATTACAAAACAGTTTGTAACAAGTAAAAAAGTTCAGCCGGGCCGAATCTTATATACCCTCCACCATGGATCGCATTTGTCGAGCTCTTGCCACTGTATCTCTTTTTAGGCATACAAAGGATAAAAGAAAATAATGGCTATGTTATTGGAACAATATAAAGTTGAGGTTCATTTCGGACGATAATTGAACTGAATATTGGAGACCATAGTAGAAGTCATTGTGTAAAATTTCAGCCAAATCTAATAAGAATTGCGCACTTTAGGGGCTGAAGAAGTAAAATAGGGAGATCGGTTTATAGGGGAGCTGCATTAGGCTATAAACCGATTCATGCCATTTTCGACACGTATGTTAAAGGTCATGAGAGAAGCCGTTATACAAAATTTCAGCTAAATCGGATAACAATTGCGCCCTCTAGTGGCTCAAGAAGTCAAGACCCCAGATGGGTTTATATGGCAGCTATATCAGGTTATGGACCGAATTGAACTATTCTTAGCACAGTTTTTGGAAGTCATAACAAAACACGTCATGCAAAATTTCAGCCCAATCGGATAATAATTACGTCCTCTAGTGGCTCAAGAAGTCAAGACCCCAGATCGGTTTATATGGCAGCTATATCAGGTTAAGGACCGATTTGAACTATTCATAATACAGTTGTTGGAAGTCATAACAAAACACGTCATGCAATATTTCAGCCAAATCGGATAATAACTGCGTCCTCTAGTGGCTCAAGAAGTCAAGACCCCAGATCGGTTTATATGGCAGCTATAATAGGTTATGGTCCGATTTGAATCATTCTTAATACAGTTGTTGGAAGTCATAACAACACACGTCGTGCAATATTTCAGCCAAATTGGATAGAAATTGCTCCCTGTAGAGGCTCAAGAAGTCAAGACCCCAAATCGGTTTATATGGCAGGTATATCAGGTTATGGACCGATTTGAACTATTCTTAGCACAGTTGTTAAAAGTCATAACAAAACACGTCATGCAATATTTCAGCCAAATCGGATAATAACTGCGTCCTCTAGTGGCTCAAGAAGTCAAGACCCCAGATCGGTTTATATGGCAGCTAAATCAGGTTATGTACCGTTTTTAAACATACTCAGGACAATTGTTGGAAGTCATAATAAAACACCTCGCAAAATGTCAGCTAAATCGTATAAGAATTGTGCCCTCTAGCGGCTCAAGAAATCAAGATCCCATATCGGTTTATATGTCAGCTATATCAAAAGGTAGGCAAAATTTGCAATTAGCATATCAAAACGTGGACCGATATAGCCTATTTACAATCCCAACCGACCTACACTAATATGAAGTATTTGGGCAAAATGTCAAACGGCTAGCTTTACTCCTTCGGAAGTTAGCGTGCTTTCGACAGACAGACGGACGGACGGACGGACAGACAGACGGACATGGCTAGTTCGACTTAAAATGTCATGACGACCAAGAATATATATACTTTATGTGGTCTTAGACGAATATTTCGAGGAGTTACAAACAGAATGACGAAATTAGTATACTCCTATCCTATGGTGGAGGGTATACAAATAAAGATTTTCCGAGTTCTGGCAATCTGAGGTTACCGTTGCGCGCGCAGTTAAGTTAAAGTTAAGACGAAAGTATCGAAATATTTTTTTTGGGTCCGGTTAGGTTAACTAATGCTGGCGACTTTTGTCTATAATGTGGCTTTGTAGAAAATACGTCTCTTAATCTTGGCTAAAAAAATTAAAGCCTACATAATGACCATAATGTAAGCGGTCTGCACTTTCCGGCCATTTAAGTCGGGAGGACCTGGCGGAATTATCCCGGCACAGCTGCAGGAGTCTCTTGAAGTCACCTTGCCCTGGCTTGAGCGCATCTTTCTAGTGAGCCTGGCATGGTCCTACATACCGAGGACATAGGGGGAGGTTAAGGTGGTCATTATCCCCAAGGCGGGAAAAATAAACCACAATACGACGAAGGATTACAGACCTATTAGTCTGTCATCGTTTTTGCTGAAAACACTGGAAAGACTGATTGATCTGAAGGAGAGAGGGGGACTGAAGCCGGCAAACTTCAGTAGGGCACAGCATAACTCAAAGGCAGGTCGGTGAAGACGGCCCTTTGCGAGGGGGTACAGGAGGTCGAAACGTCTCTCCCGCAGTAGGAGTACATTTTAACGGCCTTCTTGTATATGGAGGGCGCCTTCAATAATGTGGAAAAAGGATCGAGAGTCGCCGCACTGGACCGCACGGCGACTCACCCCATAATCTCCCTGTGGACCAATAGTATGCTTAGACAGGATTATTAATGCGAACCTGGGAGAAAGTGTGGTTAGAAGGCGGGCGACCAGAGGAAATAAACCACAATACGACAAAGGATTATTGACCTATTTGTCTGTCTTCGTTTTTGCTAAAAACACTGATTAATCTGAAGGTAAGAGGGGGACTGACGCCGGAAAACTTCAGTGGAGCATAACACGCATACCTCAAAGGCTGGTCGGTGAAGACGGCCCTTCACGAGGTGGTAGAGGAGGTCGAAACGTCTCTCCGGCAGTAGGAGTACACTTTAGCGGCCTTCTTAGATATTGAGGGGGCCTTCAATAATGTGGAGAAAGGATCAATAGTCGCCCCACTGGACCGCACAGAGATTTACCCCATAATCTCCCAGTTGACCAATAATATGTTTAAACAGGATTATTAATGCGAACCTGGGAGATAGTGTGCTCAGAAGGCGGGTGACCAGAGGAACGCCCCAAGGAGAGGTGTGCTCGCCGATTCTATGAAACCTCGTGATTAATGAAATCCTGATGGATCTCGGTGGAGACGTCACGAGAATTATCGCTTATGCGGACGACGTCTTGCTACTGTCCCGAGGCAGGACAGTAGCAAGACGTCGACGATCAACCTTATGCAATAGCAAGCTAATGCTTCTGAAAAACGTTGGTGTCATTCAGGCCTTTCCTTTAAAATATTTTTCGCAGATTGTTAACAGCTACCTCTCACTAAGATAGGGATATAATCCCATGGCAGCCGGTTGTACGCACCGGATTGACGCGATGGAACCCCTAATCGGCAAGGGCTGTCGCCTCAGTGTCCGTGTTCGTCTTTTTTCGTCATGGGAAAGGCACATCCCGGAGTTCCTTCTCCGCACGCTTCTGGTCCGTGGCGGGATTGACAAGAACCCCGGACCCTGGTTCTGTTCGGTTTGCCAGAACCGCCTCCATGTTAGGTCAGTTTCGGTGAAGTGTAACCAGTGCATAGAGTGGGTACATTTCCGATCTTGCTCTGGCATAGTCAAACTGGATATGGTACAAGGTGCTGTGCGAACTTAGCCAGCATTGGGTCACAAGCGACGTCGTCGTTACCTTCTGCGTCTTCGCGGAATTTGTGACTGGAACACTTGGAGCAATGTAACTTAGGCACCGGTTTAGGCAAGCTGTGGTCTACTGTTAAGTCACTCTCGAACCCCGGTAGACGGGATGACAGGACCTCAGTCACTTTTGGCGACGTAACAGTGACTGATCGAAAGATGCGCCAGATTGTTCAACTGTCAATTTATTGTGCATCCCGAGAGCGAAAGGGCAAGGAAGAGAGCCATTCGCCCTATCCGAGGTCTCCAAGCCGATGAACAGCCATCACAATTTACCGTGGGCGAAGTTGCGAACGTCATCCGTGGCGCCAAATTATCCAAGGCGTTGGGCCCCGAGGGAAGCTCTACATTGATGTCGAAGAATCTGGATTTATCTGGAGTTGAGTACCTTACTACTGTCCTCAACCTGTCCTTGAACACTCTTATAGTTCCCGATAAGGACCCGAGTTTGCGGAAGTCGTACAGACCGATCTCTCTTCTCTCCCGAGCCTCGTAGGAGAATTTTTATTCGCCGAGCATCAATATGGATTTCGAATGCTGCATAACACAACAACTGCTTTGCATGCTATCACCGCACACATTTGCCGTGGCTTCAATCAGTCCAGGCCATGTGATAGGACGGTCCCCGTAGCACTGGATCTGTAGAAGGCATTCGACACGGTCAGCCATGCCAAACTATTTGAGGACATCGCCAACACGTCCCTCCAGCCAGGCCTGAAACTCTGGGTCGCGAATTATCTGTGTGTTCGCCAATCAGGAAGTCTAAGCAACGTAGAGTGAAACATGGAGTTCCCCAATGTGGGGTGATATCTCCGGCACTGTTTAACCACTACCTATCCTCCATTCCACCCCCCAGACGGCTTATATATACGACGATTGTACGATCATGCCATCAGGCCCCCACCCATTGTTAACATCTGTGATAGGTTGAACGTCTACCTCAACGAACTTGCCTCATATTTCGCTGCAAAAAAACTGAAGATATCTGCCACCAAATCTTCAGCCACATTGTTCACTACAAATACACGTGAGGTGAATACTGAGCTGACTGTGATGGTCGATGGAGAAATGATTCCGACCATCAAGTGTCCCAAAATACTTGGCGTCACATTTGACAGCTCTTACACATTCCCCACATTCCACAGCAATTTGCGATAAAGTCAAAAGTAGAAACGAAGTCCTCAAGTCACTTGCTGGCAACACTTGGGGTGCAGACAAAAAAAACTTTGTTGACCACGTACAAAGCAATTGGCCGGTCTGTGGTAAGTTATGTAGCGCCAGTGTGTTCTCGTCAGCTTTGTGACACTTACTTAAATTGGCTATGACAGAATATTTGTTCCACTAGCCGAACGTAGAATAGCGTTCCAAGCGCCTAGATCTTCTGCGCTCATTCTAAAATCTCTGACACCAAGTTTCGAGGTGTCTTCCACAACTTGATCTTTCCATCGGGCTTTTGGTCTTCCCAGATTGCATGTACCACCGTGTTTGCCTTCAAAAGACTTCTTTGCTGGAGCTTCTTCATCCACTCTGACAACATGACCTAACCAAGGCAGCCGTTGTATTTTGATGTGTGTAACTATGCTATCGTCGTTATACAGCTAATACAGCTCGTGGTTCATACGTCGCCTATATTCTCCATTAACGCGAACTGGTCCATATATTTTACGATGCATCTTACTCTCAAATACTCCAAGCACTGCCTCATGTGCTTTCACAAGTACCGTGTCAGTGTCTTGTATAGTGTAATCTTCGTCTGTCGAGAGGTGGCCTTGTTTCTATACTGCTTACTTAGTCCAAAGTAGCATCTGTTTGCCAGTATTATTCTTCGCTTAAACTCAAAACTGGTGTCATTCGATATACGTAGTGGATGATACGTAGTGGAATAATATTCAGATCTGTCAGAATGCCGCCCTCCGAACTGCGACGGACTGTCTTCTCAGTTCTCATGTGGACCACCTCCATCAGGAGACAAAGATCCTACCAGTGCGAAGACATAACTACATGCTGTCTAAGCAATACCTTCTCGGCTGTTATAGCAGAGACCATATCCACCCCCCTGAAGCTTTAAGGTAGATCTATTTGATCTAGAGCGTGAGGTTCAGCGCTACAAGAGATAACCTCTAGATGAAGCAGCATATCAAGCAGGTCTAGACAACATTCATGCAGATACGGTAGCAGAAGCGGTAAATGACTACCGGGAGAATGTAGTCCTTGGAGAACGACCGCCTTCCGTTGCACCTGAAGAAACTGACCTGCCCCGGCAAACCAGAGTAGTTCTGGCTCAATTACGTTCCGGCAGATGCATCCGCCACAACTCCTACAGATCAATGGTTGATGTCAACGTGCACGATGTATGTCCCGATTGTAACCAAGGACCGCACGATACACGTCACCTGTTTTACGGCCCGCCAGACCCACTGGACTCCGACCCAGATCCGTGTGGACGCACCCCATCATAGTCGCAGAGTTCCTGAGTCTTGACACTCAACAGAATCAAGCAGGCGAAAGATAGAACACAACAAACTGCTACATCAACAACTAAGATAGGAATGACTGATGGGAATGTTTGTAAGCAGGCATTTATTTAATAGACCTAGACCTTTTCTTATCATCTAGAACGAGACAAATAGCTACAAAGAGATATTATCGAAAGATTTGAAATGGATGGGCCGCCAGAAACTATTTTAGAAGTAGTAAAACATTATCTCTTTACCTTAAAGTCACCAACTGCTATAGAAATCAAACGACTTTCCACTCAACCCTCATAGATCCATACTAAATACCAAATTCCATGCAACATTCAAACTCCAATCGATTGCCATACTACGATGACATTATTTACACACAATCATTTGCCAAGTGAAGTGCAAACAAAATAAGTTCATAAAAAACGCATTCAAAATCAAACCAAGCTGGTGTTCGAACAAAGACAAAAAGCCTCAGAGTCACACAGCCTAAACAATTTACACTTTAACATTTACGAGTGGAAACACTCTAACTATTGACTATATGAAGCATTCTTAGTAGATCTTCTCCGGCGCATTACTCCAATGCTCTGTGAAGTGTGCAAAAATAAATGGTTGTTCACATTTGCAATAGAGTCATTTTTCATATACAAAACATAACGAAACCATTCTAATATTCATTTGTTCAAATTCACTCAGATACTTCAAACTTTAGGCCTTCCAACACTGCCAATTCTGCCAACTTTTAGTTCAGCCTCTTCACCAAAAGCACATAACCCAGAACAAGTGAATGTGTTGAATGTATCTCAGAGATGACAGAGATGGCTGGATGTTGGTTCGTCTAATCCGCAACTCAAAAGTGTATAACTGGTACTTACCCCCACTCCGCCAACTTTGACGCACACATGGAACATTTGACATTGAGTCTCCGGATCTGCATAATAGCCGCCAAGTATTTTGTCATGACATGTGAATCGTGTCTGTGGCATATTCTGTAGACTGTATGTTGGCCATGGTTTTCTAAAGAATGATGACTCTTGTCCTAGTATCGTATTTGTTACACTTAAAACGATTGCTGTAACATGTGTGTCCAAACATCGAAATCACAAAAGAGACCGAAAAAGAAAAACAAAAATAAACAATAATACATTAATAATTATTTCAATAAATGAAAACAATAGCAGAATTTGCTACGTTGTCGTGGCAACGTAGCAGAAACTCGATTTAAATTTAAAAGAAATAATCACGTGTGAACTACATTAAAATCCAGAACATGCTGATGATTTATATCAGTAAAATCCCAAAAATAAGACATCTGCGCGGAGAAGCACGAGCTTTTTCACTGAATGGGCTGAATTAAAGCTGACGCTCTAGTCAAGCAGCGACTATTGTCACTGTGTTATCCTTCATGCAATACCTGATATTCCAGTCAAAATGTATAACCCATCCTCTGGAACTAGAAAAAAAGCATAACTCCTAATGCTGGCGACATTTGTGAGGTACTTTGCCATGTAGAAACTTCTCCCCAAAAAGGTGTCGCTCTGCGGGACGCCGTTCGGACTCGGATATAAAAAGGAGGTCCCTTATCATTGAGCTTAAAATTGAATCGGACAACACTCTTTGATTTGTGAGAAGTTTGCCCCAGTTCCTTAATGGAATGTTCATGAGCAAATTTGCAGTTTGCAGTAAGTTAGAAAGGAATGCAACTTGCAACCTCAGTTTTTGTTGTAGCCACATTTTCATGTGGAGGTTGCGAACCTCGTCAAGCTCCTGTAGGTGAGCAAACTTGTTCCGGTCCAAAGCACGGATCGTCGCGGGGAACAAGGTGACCATTGGTTGCCTTGTCATATTGAACATCATAGGCATTCAGTATTTATGGAAAAACCGGTGACGCCCGGCCTCTCACTGAGACACTTCGCTCGACCAGCGTGTTACCCGGTAGCACGCTGCTGAGTTTCTCGTGACAGCATAGAACTCCACACAGATCGGAACACAATGTTTCAGGCTATGTGGTGCTCACAGCTATCCCTTGCCGGGCGCAACCTCGGTTGCTAGCAGCTATGTGATTGTCTTTGAAGAAAGAGTGAGGTAAAACCGCGTTAAGTTTGGGCGGGCCGAATCTTATATACCCTCCACCACGTATCGCTTTCTTTAATATTGGGTTGCCTAAAAAGTATTTGCGGATTTTTTAAAAGAAAGTAAATGCATTTTTAATAAAGCTTAGAATGAACTTTAATCAAATATATATTGGGTTGCCCAAAAAGTAATTGCGGATTTTTCATATAGTCGGCGTTGAAAATTTTTTTCACAGCTTGTGACTCTGTAATTGCATTCTTTCTTCTTTCAGTTATCAGCTGTTACTTTTAGCTTGCTTTACAAAAAAAGTGTAAAAAAAAGTATATTTGATTAAATTTCATTCTAAATTTTATTAAAAATGCATTTACTTTCTTTTAAAAAATCAGCAATTACTTTTTGGGCAACCCAATAATTGTCATTTTGTTCGATAACCTTTTGCCATCTTCCTGGCAAATTTTTTATTCCACGCTCATAGAACTTCTGGCCTTTATCTGCAAACAACTGAACCAAGTGCGATTTTATAGCCTCCTCATTGCCGAAAGTTTTACCATTTAAGGAGTTCTGCAAAGATCGAAATAAATGGTAGTCTGATGGTGCAAGGTCAGGGTTATATGGTGGATGCATCAATAGTTCCCAGCCAAGCTCACTCAGTTTTTGGCGAGTGACTAAAGATGTGTGCGGTCTAGCGTTGTCCTGGTGGAATATGACACCTTTACGATTGACCAATTCTGGTCGCTTCTCCTTGATGGCTGTATTCAATTTGTGCAATTGTTGACAGTAAACATCCGAATTAATCGTTTGGTTCCTTGGAAGCAGCTCAAAATATACCACACCCTTCCAATCTCACCAAACAGACAGCATAACCTTCTTTTGGTGGATATCAGCCTTTGAAGTGGTTTGAGCTGGTTCACCATGCTTGGACCATGATCGTTTTCGACTAACGTTGTTGTAAACAATCCATTTTTCATCTCCAGTTATGATTCGTTTTAAAAACGGATCGAATTCATTGCGTTTAAGGTGGATATCACAAGCGTTGATTCGATTTGTTAAATGAATTTCTTTCAATACATGTGGTACCCATATTAAAATTGACGCCAAACAAACAAATGTAAACAAAATTTCGCGCACTTTTTTTCTAAAGCAAGCTAAAAGTAACAGCTGATAACTGACAGAAGAAAGAATGCAATTACAGAGTCACAAGCCGTTGAAAAAATTTGTCAACGCCGACTATATTCCTACTATATTACCGACAATTACTTTTTGGGCAACCCAATATATAGGAGCTATATCAAGTTATCCACCGATATGGAGCTTCCCCGTCTTGGCTGTTAGGTTAGGTTAGGTAAGAGTGGCAGACCTTTACAGACTCACTAAGACAATTTCAAGTCCATTGTGATACCACAGTAGCGACAGACCAAGGCTTCTGGCGGGATTCGAACCCACGATCTCTGCAATGGTAATCCAAGCTCGGTACCAACTCGGCAGAAGGCATACAAAAATACCACATTTATAATCTCTAGTCGAATCGGATAATAATTGCAGTCTCTAGAGGCTCGAGAAGTCAAACCGAGAGATCGGCTTATATGGGAGCTATATCAGGCTATGAAACAGTTGTTAGAAGTAAAAAAAAACACCTTCTGCAAAATTCATGCCAAATCTGATAATAAATACGACCTCTAGGTGCTTAAAAAATCAATACACGAGATTGGTTTATATGACAACTACATCAGATTATGGAAGGATTTAGACCATACCAGTTGTTATTTCAACTAAATCGGATAGTAATTGAACCCTCTAGAGGCTCAAGAAGTGAAAGATTTGTTTATATGGCAACTTTATCAGCTTATAAACCGATTTGGAACATAATTGGCACAGTTGATAGAAGTCCAAACAAAACACCTCATGCTAAAGTTCAGTCAAAGCGGATAAGAATTGCGCCCTTTAGCGGATCAAGAAGTCAAGATTCGAACTCGGTTTACATGACAGCTATATCAAAACATGAATCGATATGGCCCATTTACAATCCCAACTGACATGCACTAATGGGAAGTACATTTTGACCAAGAACATTTCACTAAGGAACACGGGCAAACTTCTCACATATCAATGAGTGCAGTCCGATTCGAGTTTAAGCTCTATGATAAGGGGCCTCCTTTTTATAGCCGAGTCCGAACGGCGTGCCACAGTGCGACACCTTTTTGGAGAGAAGTTTTATATGGTATAGTACCTCACAAATGTTGCCAGCATTAGGAGGGGAAAATCACCGCTGAACATTTTTTTATGATGGTCTCGCCAGGATTCGAACCCAGGCGTTCAGCGTCATAGGCAGACATGCTAACCTCTGCGCTACGGTGGCCTCCAAACTAATAGGAAGTATTGGTGCAAAATTTCAAGCTTCAAGCTTTACTCCTTTGAAGGTTAGTGTGTTTCATACGGACGGAAATGGCTAATCGATTATAAATGTTAAAAGGATCTAGGGTTGGGTTTCCAATCAATATTTCGATGTGATAGTTCAGTATAAGGAGAGTGCTAAGTAAAGGGCACCGCGCAGAGGTTACCATGTCCGTCTACCACGCTGATCGCCTGGGTTCAAATCCTGGCGAAATCATCAAAAAAAAATTTTTCTTCAACGGTGGTTTTCCCCTCCTAATGGTAATGACATTTGTGAGGTACTATCCCATTTGAAAAAATGGTACGGCAGCCATGTAACAACTTCTCCATAAATAGGTGCCGCACTGCGTCACCGTCTATAAAAAGAAGGCCCCTTATCATTAAGCTTAAACTTGAATCGAAGAGCACTCATTGATATGTGAGAAATTTGCCCCTGTTGCTTCATGGAATATTCATAGGCAAATTCACATTAAAGAGTGATTAGTGCCTAAAGATGTCCACGCACGGTAGAAGTTGTAGGCCCATAATCTTTTGTCTTTCCCCCCCAATTGCTAAGCAGAGACCCAAAATGTGTCGGAGCGTTTTCAACTCCTGTCCACCATCAAAAACCTTGTAAAAGCCTGCCCCAAGTGTCTAGTGCGACTTCAGTAATCTAATGTTGCAATAACCAGTCGAAACACCTATCCACTCTCATGGCAGCCGGTTTTACGTGCCGAATTGACACCATGAAGTCCTTCATCGGTAAGGGCTGTTACCTCAGTGTACAATACACTGCTACAACAACAACAACAGAACACCTATTATCAGTCTGAGGCATGCTTTCACGGAGAAGTGTCGTCCAGCTTCGTAAAATACTCGAACAAAGGGCCTTGCTCACGCAGCCGACGCCTAATTTGCGCAGTCAGCGTAGAAAGTGCTAATCCTACCGAGGTGATCGAACATTGAGTTGCTGATTCCGTAGCACGATCAGCACTCGTCATCGATCTATTCTTGATCAGTTTATCAACCGGCCCATTTGCATTTACTCTTTTAAGAATCTTGGCCAAAAAATGCCGATAGCTTTTCTCATGGTTCGAAGAGGCTTTTTGCATCTTACCTCACAAGGTTACCTCTACGCCGGGGCCTTCAGCGTGGCTTAACTACCATCTTGGTAATGCGATTCAGCATTTAAATCAACTCCAAAATCTATAAGATCGTGAAGACCTACTTTTTGAGCGTAGGTTTAGAAACATATTTGACCTCCTAATTCCTCAGAACTCAATTAAGATTCCGATTCCTGTGCCTCGCATCCAATTCAAATCCATCCGTGCATACAGAAGGTCCCAGAAAGGAGTGATATCTGAAACTCAGTGTTCCCATTTCGTAAAAATGGCACACTACCCGTCAACAAGGAAGGAACCAGGTAAATAATACGTCGAGCTTCAAAAAGCTATTCTGCCACGCCGCATCGCCATGCCACAACAGAACAGAATAAAAGTCTTAAACCAATCAAGCCGTCTAGAGTCAGCGTCAATTTGCTTCTATATGGGAAACAAAAAACCGCTCATGCTGTCGTCCGAAGCTAGCGGCACTTGACACTTTGACTATGCTTAGACTCTTATTGTGTTCTGCTCTGGCATGGCGATGTGGCTTGGCAGAATTGCTGTTTGAGGCTCGACATATTACTTATTACGAGTTTCCTTCCTTGTTGACGGGTTGATTGTCTTTTTTTCGAAAAGGGGAAAACCAGACTTCCTCCATGATGATCTTTCTTGCCACATACCCAACATAAAGGTTCAAAGACCTAATCGAGTATGACATTCAGTAGATCTGTTGCACTGATCAGAGGCAATCAGCATCTTTCTGGCCCTTTTCTGGACGTTTCTTCTTTAAATAAGTCTCTGGTGAAGAATGAAGTTCAGATACTTGACGTCCCAGGAGAGTGGCAGTTTCACCCATCCAGGATGGGTCCCCTGAGCACACCTAGCTTTCACTTCCCGCCAATCCTTCTGAGGTTAATCGTAGGCTCGCCGGCACTCGTCCATCAGCTTGCCAGCTTCCCCAAAGCTCCCTAAATAAGGATTTACCGGCCAATCGTTTATGTGGGAATTTTATTTAACGACTAACAATATTCGAAAAGATATCACCATTTTCACGATAAGCGAAAATTTTGCTTTGGTGCCACAAAGTGAGTACTAAACTTGCTTTGACAGCTAAGTGAAAACTACTATAGTAGAAATGAAACGGCCACACACCATGATGACTACATAATGTGCATTGACGACGATCTTAAAACTCTCATATTCGAGACCTGAGAAATCCATTGTTGTTGTTGTAGCAGTGTCTTGTATTCCATTTTTTGTCTGCTTGTTTCTGCTGAATATCCAAATACAGGAACTCTGCGACAAAGGTGGGTTGCTTCCATAGGGATCTGGATCTGAGTCGAGTGGGTCTGACTGAGTAGTTCAACAGGTGAAGTTGGCCAATTAAACATGTGACATCCTGCTCGTTGTCATCAATCCTCGCTCTGTAGGAGTTGAGGCGGCTGCATTCGCCGGAACGTAATTGAGCCTGAACTACTCTGGTTTGCCTGGAGGATCAATTTTTCCAGGTGCAATGGGAGGCGATCGTTTTCCAAGGACCACATTCATCCGGTAGCTTTTCAACGCATCTGCTACCGTCCCTTTATGAATGTTGTCTAGCCCCGCTTGATATCTCTCTTGATCTTGAGGTACTCTCTTGTGGCACTGAACCTCACGCTCTAGATCATGTCGATCTACCTAAATACTTCTGGGCGGTGGATATCTGGATAACAGACCAGAAGGTATTGCTTGGAAATCTTGTAGTTATGTCTTCGCACTGCATAATTTAGCAGACCTGGCCGGTGTGGTCAATTGGTTTCTCTGTCCGCACCCCAATATGGCAGTTAAATCCCAGCGTGATCTGATGTGGCCCAGGCCCAGGAAGATCGCATAATAAATGCGCCTTTTATTCGCTTAAGTCCCCAAGTCGGCAGAGCGGTCTATATGACAGTTATATCCAAATGTTGTCTGATGTAGACCATACTCCTAAGTCCGCAGATCGGTCCATATAGCAGCTGATGTAGACCATACTCGGTTCGGATATCAAGTGACCCTAACTTTGACCTAAGTCACTATTCCAAATTTCAACCAAATAAGGCAATAAATGCGGTTTTTGTGAGCTTAAGACCCTGAAGCCACAGATCGGTCAATATGGCAGCTTTATGTAAATATGGACTGATATGGATTCGGATATCGGTTGTTTTAAACTCACTGTTTTAAATTTCAGCGAAATCCGATAATAAATACGCCTTTTATGAGCTCAAGACCCTAAATCAGAACATCGGTGTATATGCCAGCTATATCCAAATATGATCCAATTTTGACCGTTTAAGAACTACAGCTGCGTATCAAAGATATACGGATCTGTGCAAAGTTTCAGCTCAATATCTCAATTTTTAAAGGCTGTAGTTATCCCCTCCTAATACTGACGACATTTGTGTTGTACTTTGCCATGAAAAGCTTCTCCCCAAAGAGGTGTCTCACTGAGGACTCGGCTATAAAAAGGTGATCCCTTATCATTGAGCTTAACTTGAATCGGACAGCACTCATTGATATGTGAGTAATTTTTTGTTTTTTTAGTCCCAAATAATATTTATATCAGTCCTCTATTACCCTCATGAGAATAAACTCTGCTCTGAACTACCCTGTCCTGAAAGTCCCATATTATCCTGATCTTTCACATCTCGGTGTCAAATTCGGGTGACCTCCTGAGAATAAGCATGAAGTTTTGGTATCAGCTTCCTACTTTAATCTCAAATGTCTTTTTTCTGAGACTTAATGTCCTAATTGGTATACACGTCCGCTTGGGATCTGATTTGAGTCCTAAATAGTGATGATCCGCCTACATTTGTTTAGATTTTTTGGATTCTAGGGCGTAATGCTGATTCATCCCAATTTTTACTGCCAGCTTCGTAATTTACTATTAAATACCTTTCTTTGGACTACTTGTTTGTCCCAATCGGAATACATGTCCGCTCAAAGGATTTTTTTTGGGGGAGGTCCCCTTCATACTGCGCCTTATTTAGTTTTGTTTGTTATTGAGCTTGTATAAATGTGAGAACTGTAAACCAAGCTCGAAGTTTGCAAGTCCTGGGTAAGTTCGATTTCCACAAACAGTCTTTGGTATGTGGCTGTTTTGGTACTACAGTGAACTGCAAATAGTCTAGAGGAGTGTATAAAGGACCGCCACTATTCTTCTAACAAAAAATCGCTATACCGTTTCCCCTCTTCTTGTGGGCTGGTGTTTTTGTAAATTATGGTAAGTGGAGAGTCCAAGGTCACCTTTAGGATATTGAGAATTAAATACCCCTAAAAACTTTGTCATTGATCGACATGTGTTGCATAATAATTTTTCGAAATTTTCGTTAATATTCTACAGCCAAAGGTTTGATTTCTTTACAATTTTTTTTTTTAAACTTAGGCCAGTAGACTGAAAATGTTGTTCAGAAAATTTGCAAACAAGGTTACCTTATGTAATTTTTCATCATCAACTGTAATAAATGGACTTCAAAAAATGCTAAACAGCTCCAAATGCAAATCACCCAAATTAAAATAACTCGCACAAAATAACAAATTACAATTCTTAATATTTCCTCAACACTTGATAATTATGTAGATACAAATGTCTTGTTTTTCACTTTTTTGTTGTTTTTAATTTAAAATTCAACACAAGGAACTTGCATTGAATTTTAACAGCCCGCCCCATAGACACAAACAGACAGACATGCGAAAAACCGTATGGACTACAAACAATACAGTGGAGGATTTTGAAAAATTGCATTCACAACAAAATTTTGCAATTTCATCAACTCCATCCATTCCAGTCATTCATCATCAGCACCAGCTACATCAAGTCCATCACCATCATCAGAAAAGTACCCACTCGTAAAGTGCAGTCAGTCTGTATGTTAGTCTGTCAGTCGGTCGGTAACAACTACTTCAAAATTGCAGATGCCAACAAGTTGTAGATGTTGTTTGTATTACTTGTTCTCCACATCTTCTCTTCTCTTCGCTTTTTTGGAGTAGTCGAAAAACAAAAATTAACATTAAATAACATTTTTTCGCGAACAAAACTAGAATATTTCTGTGAATTGTTTTGATTGCACAAAATGTTAATTGAAACGAAAATAAACAGACCAACATCAATCAGTGCAACGTCAGACAATGCAGCAGCATCTTAGTGGTAGGCGATGACGATTGCAAAATATTTTTGTCTATCCATGAATTCATGGTACAAATTAAAATTTTTTATATTCTTCGAAAGCATATGTTTTCAAAGAAAAAGGTACAAATTCGATTCAGCGCATTTTTAGACAAAGAATTTCTTGAAGTGAAGACATTGATGGTATAATTAAAACTTTAAACAGTTGTTTAATTTCTTGAACAAGTGGGATTACAATTATCATCAAAAATGTTATCCGAAAACATTTGTACAACTTTGCCAGATTGATATTCCAGCTTATGAATAACACAATGCAACAGGCAATCTAGGTATGAGGAATTCCAACTTAGGCAGAAAAACCTCAGAATAGTTTAGAGTTCCAAACAGGCCTGCGGAGTCGAGTTTTTGAGGCCAGAGTCGGACTATTGAGCCGGAGTCGGAGTTTGGTTCGGAATTGAGCACGTTAGCCCCGTCTCCGAACCGCTCTCTGACTCCGGCTTAATACTCGAGGGCTTAGACCAAGTTTTTTTTTAGGGCCCTCCATATATCACTTAATCGGAAGACGAAAGATCCTCATAGATCAAATCAAAATGGTTATATTCATTCAATTTTTTGTTTGAAAGTTAATAGTTATCCAAAAACACAAATTTAGTACCTAGGAGGATCGCCCCATCCCTAAATCTTCAAAGCGGGCATATAGACTGATCAGTGCAATGTGGAACTTAAGGGTATTTGGAAGTAGAGGAGGAATTTTTTATAAAATTTGGAGCAAGTGTCAGCTAACGATATTTTGACCTTCGTAAATAGATTTGTCTTCAAACATAAGATGTAAGGTACAGAATCTTTCTAACCTCTATTTGTGGTAAATCTTCTTTAATATCACGAATAATTTTTCCCTAAAATAAATGTTCCCGTTTAAAAGTTAGAAAATTCGACATCTTTTAAATAAGTTCTTTATGTTTGGCTTATATTGTCATTTTCTCATTATATACACTGAAAAAAAGTTTTGCCATAATTTTAAAGATTAGCAAACTTGATTTATAGACGATCAATCTGATCTCAATATGTGGATTTCAAGTAACTAAACGACCCTTGCTTGTGCTTGTTCTGTTATGACTTCCAACAACTGTGCAAGGTACCGTACCTTAGCAGCGTATAACCTGATATATAAACCGATCTTCCGCAATTGTTGTCCGATTTGACTGAAATTTAGCGTGTAGTGTTCTGTTTTAACTTTCAAAAACTTTGTCTAGTGCGGTTCAAATCGGTCTATAACCTGATATACCTCTCATATAAACCGATTTGACTTATTGAGTTGTTACAAGTCGCAATTTTGGGCTGATTTGGCTGAAATTTTGCATGCGGTGTTCTGTTACGACTTCCAATAACAGTACCAAATACGGTCCAAATCAGTCTATAACTTGATATAGCACCCATGTAAACCGGTCTCTCGATCATCCGTGTTCGGTTCCTAGAAGCTTTAATTTTTGCTGGTTTGACAGAAGTTTCGAATGAAGAATAAAATTATGCCCTTCAACTAAATTTTTTTTTGTAAAAATTTTTATCAGAATCGCTGGTGGTGGGTTGCCAACATTCGGCCAGGGCCGAACTTAGCACACTTTTACTTGTTGTACCCTCCACCATAGGATGGGGGTATACTAATTTCGTTTGTAACACCTCGAAATATTCGTCTAAGACCCCATAAAGTACATATATTCTTGATCGTCATGACGTCTGTCTGTCGAAACCATGCTAACTTTCGAATGAGTAAAGCTAGGCGGTTGTTATTTTGCATGAATACTTCTTATTAGTGTAGGTCGGTTGGGAATAAAAATGGGTCATATCGGTCCATGTTTTGATACAGCTGTCTTATAAACCGATCTCGCATCTTGACTTCACTAGCCTCTAGTGGGCCCAACTTTTATCCGATTTGACTGAAATTTTGCATAAAGTGTTTTGTTTTGCCTTGAAACAGCTATGCCAGGTACAGTCTGAATTGGTTCATAACCTGATTTACCTCCCATATAAACCGATCTCCCGATTTTACTTCTTGAGCTCCTAAAGGGCGCTATTCTTATCCGAATTGGCTGCAATTTTACACAATGACTTCTACTATGGTCTTCAATATTCAATTCATTTATAGTCCGAATCGGACCATAACTCCAACAGCATAGTAATTCTTATCCATTATCCTTTTTTTGCCTAAAAGAGATACCGGGCAGAGAAGTCGACAAATGCCATCCACGGTGGAGGGCATATAAGATTCAGCCCAGCTGAACTTAGCAATTATTTTCTGATGTCCTCGCCAGGATTCGAACCCAGGCGTCTTAGGCGGATATGATAACCTCTGCGCTACGGCGGCGTCCTCTCTTTTGTAGTAATGCAAATTTGCCCATGAACATTCCATTAAGAAACAGCGGCTAACTTCTCACATATCAATGAGTGCTATCGGATTCAAGTTTAAGCTCAATAAGCCTCGTTTTTGCAAAGAGGTGTCGCAGAGCGACACTACACTATTGGCCCTCACCTGTCCTCAGCTGTCCGTATATTGAACGTCGTGGCAGAAAATTTTATGGGACATTTATTTAAGTGTTTAGCCGCAAATAAAGTAACAAATCGGTTAGGTTAGTGATCAACCTATTGCTGACATCACTTTGGGCCTTAAATCATCGTTAGTCGTCTGCATATGATATGATCTCGATGCCGTCTGGAGGGTATGATATAGAAGATAGATTGGAAGTCAAAAAAGTGTCAGAGATGTCTTCCCTTTAGGGGAGATATCTACATTTATCTGTGCAAAATATCAGCACAGTATATTAATTTTTAAACAATGTAGTGTGATTTCAACCGCCGGATAGACTTGCTTGTTTTGCGCTTAACCAGAATATACATATATGTACACTTTATAGAATCGGAAAGGGATATTTGTAAGTACTACAAATGGAATGACACAATGAATATACCCACATTCTTCAATGGTGGGTAGC
Source organism: Stomoxys calcitrans (assembly GCF_963082655.1). Taxonomy (NCBI): domain Eukaryota; kingdom Metazoa; phylum Arthropoda; class Insecta; order Diptera; family Muscidae; genus Stomoxys; species Stomoxys calcitrans. Next base: position 92,762,340 of record NC_081553.1, read on the forward strand.
CGAATCTTGGGAACCCACCACCATGGATGCTACTAAAAAAATGGAAGCTATATCTGGTATAGACCGATTCGGACTGTACTAAGCACAGTTGTTGAGAGTCATAACAGAACACTATGTGCAAAACAGCCAAATCGGACAAAAATGGCGGCTTCCAGGGGCTCCAGACTTCAAATCGGGAGATCGGTTTATATGGGGGCTTATCAGGTTATAGACCGATTTAAACCGTACTTGGCACAGTTGTTGGAAGTCATAACAGAACACTTTCTGCAAAATTTCAGCCAAATCGGGTGAAAGTTGACGCTTCCAGGGGCTCAAGAAGTCGAATTGGGAGATCGGTTTGTATTGGAGTCATATCAGTTTCATAACGGATTTAAACCCTACTTGGCACAGTTGTTGGAAGTCATAAAGGAACACCATATGCAAACTTTCACCCAATTCGGACAAAAATTGCTGCTTCCAGGGGCTCAAGAAGTTAAATCGGAGATCGGTTTATATAGGAGCTATATCAGGTTTTAGACCGATTTGGACCGTACTTGACACAGTTGTTGGAAGTTATAAAGATACACCACATGCAAAATTTCAGCCAAGCCTGATAAAAATTGCGGCTTCCAGGGGCTCAAGAAGTCAAATCGGGAAATCGGTTTATATGAGAGCTATATCAGGTTATAGACCGATTTAAACCGTACTTGGCACCGTTGTTGCAAGTCATAACAGAACATTATGTGCCAAATTTCAATGAAATTGCCAAATCGGATGAAAGTTGTGGCTTCCGGACTCAAGAAGTCAAATCGGAAAAACGGTTTATATGGGAGCTATATCAGGTTATAGACCGATTTAAACCGTACTTGGCACAGTTTTTGCATAACATAACACTATGTGCAAAATTTCAGTTAAACTGATTAAATTTGTGGCTTGCAGGGCTCGAGAAGTCAAATCGGGAGATCGGTTTATATAGGAGCTATATCAGATTCTTCACCGATCGGACAAAAATTGCGGCTTCCAGGATCTCAATGAGTCAATACGGGAGATAGATTTATATAGGAGCTATATCCAAATCTGAACCGATTTGACCCATTTGCAATACCCAACGACCTTCATCAATAATAAGTATCTGTGTAAAATTTCAAGCGATTAGCTGTACGCGTTCGACCGCTATCGGGATTTCGACAGACAGACGGACGGACAGACATGGCCAGGATGTCGATACGATCAAGAATATAAATATACTTGATGGGGTTCTAGATCAATATTTCGAGGTGTTACAAACGGAATGACTAGATTAGCACAATGTTTCGAGTGGCCTTTTGAACCGAGAATGGACCGACGTCTCATAACCTACTCAGAATATCGAAGAAATATATATTAAACCAATACTTCGATAAGCAACCTACGGAATGACGAAAATACACAGAAAAATATAAAAATCGGTTTCAATCACGAAATTAATTAATTGAAACTACTTCAATCACGAAAATGATAATATCAATAACAGTTTTTAAAAAAGGTGATTGAAAAAGTTGTCAATTAAAAAATTGCATATTCAATTAAAAAAGATTAAACATTTTTAAAATTTCCAATTCATTTTTTAATTGATACAATTAAATAAATGATTGAATTTTATAAATTTTTAATTAATTTTTTAACTGATCCAGTTAAAAAAATTATTAAAATATATAAAATATTCAAATCTTAACATTTTTGCGAAATGCGCCCTGTATAGGGAGCATCTCGTGGTAATATGTTTCACGTATGTAAAACTTCTGGAACACGAATTTGGAAATAGAAAAACCAAAAATCATAGTTTTAAAGTAAGACAGAAAATGCTCTGCTTAAGTATCAGAACATTTGATTGGTTTGCTAGATCGCCATTTCGTCTGACACTACACCAAACTCATCGGTTTTTTCAGTGATTCGCAAATGAGAAAAAGTCATGTGTCCAGTTTGACAGATCCTACCGATGAGTTTGGTAAGGTGCCAAACGGAATCGCGATCTTTCTGCCTATCTTTACAAATTAGGTTTTTGTTTTTCTATTTATTATGGAAACAGAGAACCCTATCGTCTGCAGCCGGACAATATCCGATTGTATAAATTGTATTTCCATAGAAAATGTGGTCAAAATGTTATTTCTATTTTTCTTATTAATTTGTTCTTAACATTTTAATTTAATAGTTATTTTTGCCAAAAAAATGTATTTCTTTCGAAAATGTGGTCCAATCGTGCCCATTGCATCACAGCAAAGTTCCGTCATTATTTGAAAGTAACACCTTCAAAATTATGCTGATATCAAGTATCTTGATTTTAGTTTATTTTGGAATCTATTTCAAAGTATTTAATAACAAAACTTGAATAAATCCAAAAAAAAAAAACTACATATGTTCAATTAAATTTGCCTATGTATACACTTTTGATTGATAAATATTTGCAATTAATTTTCCCATTATGTTATGATTAGTTTTGGCAATGTATTCACAATTAATTCAAACACTTCTGAGGCAATATTTATGATGTGCAAAAAACTGAAAACAAAACACCCTAAAACCCATGCCAAAAAAAAAAAATCAATTGTAGACCTTGGCTTAGAAAAATACCCAGAAACCAAAAATCTTCGGTCACGTTCGTTGTAAACAATGGCATCGGAGGGAGGCAACTACCGATGATGGCAGCCCCAAACAAAACCTCATTTGTACCCGCGTATCGATAATTAATAACAATGACCACAAAAACCGCAAAATATTCACACGCTGACTCAATTTGTTAGGTGGGGGGGCAACTGAACACACACTTTTTCGCTTTGTAATCCGACACAGCCAATTGTGAACGTGTAGCAACATGCGCGACCCCCACAACCATCCAAGTGCGTCTTGGCGTTAGAGCTATTCTGTGGCCAAGACTGCTTCAACTGGTGGTTATGTTTCTGATGAGGGTACTTTATGGTAATTTAGTTGATGTCCATCATCTAGAGTGTGAGCGATGCCTTAAGTATTTTCTGTATTTATATCAATTATTGTGGCGATGTCAAACTGTCTTTGCGGGTTTTTGTTTTTTTTTGGAATGTTTTGTACCTCCCACAAAAGCGCTGATTTATGATGATTTGCCACAGTGGTTTTGGAAGGATCAATTGGAGGAATTATTTTATAAAAATCGTATTTTAACGAAACGTTGAATGAAAAAAGAGCACAGACAGACAAAATAATATCTGCGGAATCTTTCTTTGAACTTTGACAGAATTTTCTTGGAAAGTTTGTGATTCAAAGTGGCTATTGTTCATATTCAGACCATATTTTATACCCACCACCATAGAATGGGGTTTACCAATCTAATCATTCTGTTTGTAACACCTCGAAATATTAGTCTAAGACCCCATAAAGTATTGTATATATATATTCTTGATCGTCTCGACGTTTTGAGTCGATTTAGCCATGTCCGTCCGACCGTCCGTCTGTCGAAATTACGATAGCGGTCGAAAGCGCAAAGCTGATGTGGATAGATTGGTGTAGGTCGTTGGGGATTGCAAATGGGCCATATCAGTTTGGATTTAGATATGGCCGATTTGGCTGAAATTTTGCATGTACTGTTCTGTTCTGTCTGACTTCCAACAACCTTGCCAAGTACGGTCCGTATCGGTCTGTGATGTTCTGTTATGACTTCCAACAACCTTGCCAAGTACGGTCCAAATCGATCTATAACCTGATATGGGTCCCATATAAACCGATCTGCCGAATGGACTTCTTGATCCTTTACAATCCGCAATTTTGTCCGATTTGGCTTAAATTTTGCAGGTGGTGTTCTGTTACGACTTCCAACTTTTGTGCCAAGTGCGGTTCAAATCGATTCATAACCTGATACAGCTCCCATATAAACCGATCTCCCGATTTGACTTCTTGAGCCCTTACAAGCCGCAATTGTTGTCCGAGTTAGCTGAAATATTCCACATGGTGTTCCGTTGTGATTTCCAGCAACTGTGCCAAGTACGGTCGCAATCGGTCTATAACCTGATAAAGCTCCCATATGAACCGATCTCCCGATTTCACTCCTTCAGCCCGTACAAGCCGCAATTGTTGTCCGATTTAGCTGAAGTTTTGCATGTACTGTTCTGTTATGACTTCCAACAACTGTGCCAAATACGGTCTAAATCATTCTATAACCTGATATAGCTCCCATGTAAACCGGTCTCTCGATAATCCTTGTTCGGTTCCTAGAAGCTTTAATTTTTACTGATTTGACAGAAGTTTTTTGTTTTGTAAAAATTTTTAGCAGAATCCATGGTGGTGGGTTCCCCAAGGTTTCCCAACATTTGTAATCTACTCCCAAAGATCTTTTATTGATGTTCTTTTTCGTCCCGACCAGCCTACATGTCCGTTTGGAGGGCCTTGTGGCTCCCAGATACTTATCTTTAATTCCTAAATATCAGATTTGTATGTTATCCCGATCGACCTTCTTTTCGGTTAGGGTCTGAGTTACGTAACCTGGCTGTCATTTCTTTGGATCAGACCACCTCCCCATAATTCTCACCATCGACCGACCACCCGACTTCATAACCCCTGAGCGCCGGACGTTTATCAAATATTTAAACCCGATTGGATCGGTTTCAGAGATTACACCAATCGCCGCTTCAGTGAACTGACACCCCCCTCGAATATGCTAGTAGCCAAGAGGAAATTCCGAAACATAATTAACGCATCAGCCGCTCGCTTTATACCAGCAGCCGGTGGAATTCCACAAGTGCGGCCCAATTTCCCGGCGCAGGCAGTGGTACTCGCAGACGAACGTGATGGGATTCGTTGCACGGACCCCACTAACCCCAGAGTCAGCGAGCTGAATCTGGAAATAAACAGGGTAGTCAACGAACATAAGCGGAATTTGTGGCTGGAATACTTGCAGCAATGTTAGTTAGGCACCGGTTTAGGCAAGTTGTGGTCTAGTGTTTACCCACTCTCGAACCACGGGACGACAGGACCTCAGTCACTTTTGGCGATGTAATCATGTCTGATCTTATGAGGTGCGCCAGGTTGTTTTACCATCAATTTATTGTGCATCCCGACAGTGTCTTTGAATACTTTTATAGTTCCAGATGTATGGAAGAGGGGCAGAGTGATCCCGCTACTGAAGCCTAGAAAGGATCCGAGTAAGGGAGAGTCGTACAGACCGATCTTCCTACTCTCACCAGCAACCAAGACGCTTGAGGGACTACTCCTCCCGACCCTCGTTGGAGAATTTCCATTCGACTACCATCATTATGGATTTCGAAGACTGCATAGCACAACAACTGCTTTGCTTGCCATAAACGCACACATTTGCCGTGGCTTCAATCAACCCAGGCCATATGAAATGACGGCTCTCGTGGCACTGGACCTATCGAAGGCTTTGGACACGGTCAGTCATACCAAACTATTTGAGGACATCGCCAACACGTTCCTCCAGCCAGGTCTGAAACGCTGGGTCGCGAATTATCTGTATGATCGTCAGTCATTTATGAAAATTAGGGATAAGAAGTCGAGGCACCGGAAAGAAAAAAAGGGAGTCCCCCGAGGCGGGGGGATATCACTGTCTAACCTCTACCTATCCTCCATCCCACCCCCTACAGACGGCATAGAGATCGTATCATATGCGGACGATTGTACGATCATGGCATCAGACCCCCACCCATTGTTAACATCTGCCATAGGTTGAACGCCTACCTCAACGATTTTGCCTCTTATTTCGCTGCAATAAATTTGAAGATATGAGCTACCAAATCTTCTGGCACAATGTTCATAATACGCGTGAGGTGAATACCGAGCTGACTGTGATGGTCGAAGGAGTAATGATACTGACAAACAAGTGTCCCAAAATACTTGGCGTCACATTTAACAGCTCTTACATATTCTCCCCACATGCCACAGCAATTTGCGATAAAGTCAAAAGTATGAACAAGGTCTTCAAGTCACTTGCCGGCAGCATTTGGGGTGCAGACAAAGAACCCTTGTTGACCACGTACAAAGCAATTGGCCGGTCTGTGGTAAGTTAAGCAGCACCAGTGCGGTCTCGTCAGCTTTGTGACACGCAGTGGAATAATATTCAGATCTGTCAGAATGCTACCCTCCGAACTGCGACGGGCTGTCTCCTCAGTTCTCATGTGAACCACCTACATCAGGAGACAAAGATCCTACCAGTTTGATCCTACCAGATCCTACCAGTGTGAAGACATATCTACATCCAGTCTAATCAATACCTTTTTGGCTGTTATCGTAAAGACTATCCAAATCATCATTTTGTGGATATATATCCACCGCCCAGAAGCTTTAAGGTATATCTACATGATCTCCTCAGTTCTCACGTGGACCACCTCCATTAGGAGACAAAGATCCTAACCGTGCGAAGGCATAATTACATGCTGTCTAACCAATACCTTCTGGGCTGTTATCGCAGAGACCATCCAAATCTTCATCTTGTGTAGTGGTATTCACCGCCCAGAAGCCTCAAATTAGATCTACATGATCTAGATCAAGCGGCGTATCAAGCGGGCCTAGACAACATTCATGCAGACACGGTAGCTGATGCGGTGAATAGCTACCGTGTGAATGTGGTGCTTGGAGAACGATCGCCCCCATTGCACCTAAAGAAATCCGGCAAACTAGAGTAGTTCTAGCTAGATTATGATCTGCATCTGCCTCAATTCCTGCAGAGCACGGATTGACGCCAACGTGCAGGATGTATTTCCCGATTGTGACCAAGGACCACACGACACACGTTCTGTTTAACTGCCCAGCCAGACCCACTCGTCTTAGACCCAGATCCCTCTAAACGCACCCCATCTTTGTCTCAGAGTTCCTGGATCTGGACACTCAACAGAATCAAACAGACGAAGGATAGAATACAACACAATGCTGCAACAACAACAACAAAAAATTTTCTGTCAATAGTAAATTTTTTAAAAAAATCAATGGAAAGATAGTGTCGACAAACTTTTTTATAACAATTAAGTTTTAATTTAAATTTAATTAATTTAAATTTTCGACATGATTTCCTAAAAAAATCAAAGTTATGTTTCAATTCAAGTTAGACGAAATGTTTAAAAATTAAATGTTAACGAAATTTTCATATTTATAGGAAATTTCATTAACCTTTAATTTTTAAACATTTCGTCTAACTTGAATTGAAACATAGCTTGGATTTTTTTAGGACATTTTTTTTTTAAAGACATTTTTCATTTTTCATCCAATTTTTTTACTTTGAAATTAAAAAATAGTTAAATTTTTCGTCTTAAATGAAGGTTGGTCAAAATTTCATATCAAAAATCAATTGTTCAGGAAAGGGTATTTATGTTCTAAGGACTTATATCGCCATCATTCTTAACCACTGTTCAGTAAAATGATCTAGCATCTTTTTTATCTAAAAAAAAACTAAATTAATATTTCTGGGATTTGTTATTTTTGATTTATAAGTCGTTTTTGTGGCAACATAATTGTTGAAGTCTTTTTTTGTTGTTTTTGCTGAGGTTTTCGTAGTATGATGTACCAGAGTTTTGGTGTCATTAAATTCAAATCGCAGTTGGTGGTTAAGTAGCATTGCTGTCAGACAGACAGCAGTCCGGCAGTGAATGGCCTTGTTAAAATTTTCAAAATCTCCATAGCGGTACTTATCGTAACTCTATTCGCTTGGAATTTAGCCAATTTGTTTGGACGGTTTCATCAGGACGGATGAATTAATGAAATAATTTGAGCTGTTATTTGCCAAAAAAGAAACACCCATTAGTGGTGAAAAACAGCAAAAAAAAAAAATGTGGTCGAACGAATAACTGAGAACTCTGAAGAATACTTAATCAAATTATTTTGTAATTATCAGCACCACTGAAGGGGGGCCTCTTAATGAGTTAACAGGTGTTAAATTTTTAAAAGCTATTCAAAAGATTTGCAAATAGCATTGATTTTAATCACTTGAGGCGATGATGATATTTCAACAATGGTTATATGAGAAGCAAATATGAATAATAATGATATTAATAGTGAGGTATTGTTTGAAAAGGAAACGGACATAACTATGATATGATAAGAGGAACAATTATCAACATAATATATGTTGGGTGGGGAAACTATAGAGAAGAAGACAAAATCATCTTCATATTTAATTTTTAAAGAATTTTATTACGTAATTTGTGGGCCCAAGCTAACCTTTTGAAAGGCGACAGTCTTCATCAAGGGGTGGGTCAGTAAACGGAACCAAGGTTTAGTCGCAGTGGTCTTCTACAGGGAGAAGAAGGAGGAAGGAAATCTCCTTGTGGTCGTCCGTAACAAGTTTGGCTAAGACATAAGGCATGGTGCACTACGGGTGCAAGGCTGTCTTTTTCAAAGTTGGGAAGACTAGAATAGGCAGAAATCTTCATATTAAGACATCAGGCCGTGCAGTGGCGAGACAAACAACGTCTCTCCCAATATTGGAAAGACTAGGATAAGTAGAGATCCTAATACTAAAACAACAGGCAGTGTAGGGGCGGGGGACCCAACACATCCTAACAAAAAGGGACCCGACGAAGGACCCATCACCAACTTCAAGATTTGGAAGACTAGAATAGGTAAAGATCCTAATATTGAAACATTAGGCAGCACAGCGATAGGACCCTCAATGCAGCCTAGCGAACAGGGAGCCGACGATAGTACCATCCCTTACTCCCAAGAAGCCGATTTACTTAAGATTTGGAAGACTAAGATAGGCAACTCAATACAGCCTAACGAAGAGTGACCCGACGATGGAACCATTACCGACTTTATAAAGATTCCGAAGACTAGGATAGGCAAAGAATCTAATACGACAACATCATGCAGTGCACGGGCAGAAAAGTCAATGCAGTCTAAAGAACAGGGAACAGACGATGAGATCATCACCTACTCCCAAAATGCCTATTTACCGGAGGACCAATGATTGAGGTAATCCAGATAAACCTCCACCGGAGCGAGACTGCTACATACGTTCTGATGGAGAAAATCAACAAGGGCAAGATTCATATTGCCTTAATTCAGGAGCCATGGACGATTGAACCATATCTGGACTGAATTATATCAATGCAAATTTTTCCCATGAACATTCCACTAAGGAACAGGGTCAAACTTCTCACATATCAATGAGTGCAGTCCGATTCAAGTTAAAGCTCAATGATAAGGGGCCTCCTTTTTATAGTCGAGTCCGAACGGCGTGCCGCAGTGCGACACCTCTTTGAAGAGAAGTTTTACAAGTTTTACCGCTGAAATTTTTTTCTGATGGTATTTGGTAGTTGAACCATATCAACTACCAATTTTTCTATGCTAATACTTGTACTCGGTCGAGGACCTGCGTTATTTGTCATAAAAATTTGAATTATATATTTTCCCCAGAGTTGTCAACGTCGGATGCAACAGTGGTGAGACAGGGGGACGGTAGAGCCTACCTGGCATCACTTTATGTGCTTTTCGACTCTCCGACACCGCCACCCAAGTCGGAGCTGCAACGGTTGGTGAGGAAAGCAAAACAGACAGGAAACGAGGAACTAATGGGGTGCGATGGGAACTCTCACCACATTTCGTGGGGTAGTGCCAACACTAATAAGAGGGTCCAAGCCATGGCAGATTTCTTGAATACTAACGACCTAATAACACTTATTATTGGTAACACCGTTGCCTTTGTTATTAGGATTAGGGAGGAGGTATTAGATGTGACGATATGTTCGGAAAATCTAATCGCCGAGGTAAAGGATTGGAAGGTCTCCATGGAACACTCTTTCTCCGACCATCGTTACATTAGGTTTAGAATAGCATGGCCAGCGCCGAATCCGATAAGCTTCCGGAACAAGTTGAAAACCAACTGGATAAAATTCAGAAGACTTGAGCAAGATCCTCTTCGGAAAGGAAATCAGCCCAAGAAAACCCCTAGATGACTGGGGAGATTTGCAATATTGGGAGAGGGGTCCGCAGACTTTTTACAGAGCGCGGCGTAAAAACGCGCAAGTCTTTTGGGATGTGTATTACACACGGCTTAAGGAATACAATAAAATTATAAGAGTGGCAAAACGTGCCTCCTGGAAGCTTTTCTGCGAATAGGTCTAAAGCGTTAATGACGCCGCCAAGATGAAAAAGTTTCTCTCCAAACTGAAACGTTAGTAGACGACAAGGAAGTTAGAGCAGAGACAACGGAGGACATGTTGAGGCTTTTGATGAAAACGCATTTTCCACAGGATACGACGGGACTCACGGAGACACCAGAATCGAAGGCTTATCATGGCGGAATTTATGACGAAGGAAGCCTTGAGGAACTTCAAACCATTTAAGTCACCAGGATCTGATGGAATATTTCCGGTGTTACTACAAAGGGAGGCCGAAAATCTGGAGCCTCATCTGGCCACTATTTTGTGCTATTGTGTGCCTAGGATTTGCATATACTCCTAAAGCCTGACAGAAGGCAAGTTCGATATTTATACCCAAGCCCAGCAAAGCAAGTTATGCGACACCTTTTAAGCATATAGGTCTGTATGAGTAGAAGCCTTACGTCCTTTCTACTCAAAACCATGGTATTGTGGACACCATGATAAAGAGTAGGACATCCAGCGAACTGCTCAAAGACGAACAGCGGACCTATGTTAAGGGATGGTCGGTGGTGACTGCCCTGCACGAGGTTGCGCATAAAATAGAAGAATCTTTCTATTCTAAAAAGTGCACACTGACTTTATGCATTGACAGCGAGGGAGCTTTTAACAATGTGCGGACCGACATACTGATCCAATCCTTAGACCAGTACCGGGTGGACTCGGTCCTTTGAGACTGAATAAACCATATGCTAAGAAACAGGAGGATAAATGTTGTGTCCCATGATATAAATATAAGGAAGAATGTGGTTCAAGGCACGCCACAGTAGGCATTTTATCGCCACTCCTTTGGGTGACCACTATAAATGACCTATTACGGATGCTGACTGAGGAGGAATTTGAACCCGTCTGCTACGCAGACAATGTTATAATGCTTCCAAGGGGTAAGGATCCGAACCAGCTATGCCGTAAGGCCGAAAGGGTCCTGCAGATGGCACATGACTGGGCTAGACCCAGGGGTCTCAATGTTAACCCAAAGAAGACTGAAATCCGCCTGTTCATGAGTAAAACAAAGGTGGACTAATTTGATGCACCATGTTTCCTCAATAGAACGATTTCGATATCTAACAAGGTCAAAGACTTAGCAGTGATCTTGGACAGGAAACTGAATTGGAAGTGTCACATTCAGAAGCGTACAGAGAAGGCTCACAACTATTGGGCACTATATAGATGGGCCGTAAGCTCGAAACATAGCCTAATTCCGAGGATAGTCCACTGGCTCTACAGGAGCGTGATGAGACCAATACTTACTTACGCCTCAATAGTTTGGTGGACTGCTATGGAGAAAAAGTGCAACATAAAGACCTTACAACAGGTTCAGAGAACATGTTATCTTGGCATAAGCGGAGCGATGAGGACCACGCCCATTAGGGCACTGAAGACTTTTCTAGATACCCGACCCATAGACATACAGATTTAGTGCGAGACAGGCACTGCGGGTATGAGACTTAAAGCGATGGGAGATCGAGTCGACCATAGGAAAGTCGGATGGATTAGAAGAGATTTCCAATCGGATTCCTGATATGGCACTTGAAGTTGAGTGCGAGACAGAGCTGCCAAAGGCATAGTCTTGGATTGACTGAACTCTGACATTGCTATTTGGAACATCATGCTACACAGATGTATCAAAGGTAGAGAAAATAGTAGGTCCGGGGGTCTACACTGAAAACCCAGGGACTGAAATCTATTTTAGCCTGCTTGACCATAATACGGTCCTGCCCGCAGAGATTCGGGTGATCTCGAAATGCGTGAGGTGGTGTGTTGTTCACGCGGGTACGTCGTATATGAACATCTTTACGGACAGCAACCTGGCCATCTGGGTAATAACAACCATGACGGTAAGATCACGAACAGTCTTGCAGTCTAAGAAGGAGGTTAACGCCCTCTCTGAGGATGGCATAATCCGCATCGTTTAGGTGCCGTGCCATAACGGAGTAAGGGGGGAATAAGGGCAGACGATTTGGTGGTGAAGGCCAGAGGACTGCCGTAAATAAACTTGCTTTACCCGAAGCCTTTCGGGTCGACGCAGTCCAAGTTAAGGACGTGGGCGACGAATGCGCATGTAACCTTGTAGAACATCCAGTCGGTAGGACGGCGAATATGCTAGGGGGATATCCGAAGGCGAGGCTATTACTGAAAGGAAGTATTAAGTAAGTCAGCATAGCTTTCGGTATCATAACGGAACAAAGTACTAGCAGCTTAAAATCGGTGCGGTAAGTGGTAGCTTGTGTACGGCATGCAGGGAAGATGGTGAGACGTTGGAGCATTTCCTACGGCATTGTTCGCCTTTCGCGGCTAACAGACACCGGCACTTAGACTGGGGACACAATATCAGACATTAACCAACTTAGGGTCGTGCCATGGAAAACAAGAAGTTTGTAAGTAGCACGGAATTCCTAACTTATATTTTCTTTTTAGAGGTTACTTTTTAGTATTTAGACCGCTAAGCAAGCCGATTATTGGCTTAGGTGTATCTCCAAAGTGGCACGGGGCGGATAAATATCCGCACCCTCTTTTCAACCTAAGCTAACATTAATTTAAAAAAATGGAAAATTAAAAAAATTACTACGTCAATATTAATGCTCTAAATAATGAATATATCAAATTTCATCAAAATCGGACAATACAATCAAGAGTCAGGCATAAAATCATCAGATTGACGGATCCTCGTGTAAAGGTAAATATGGAAAGTTCGTAACTTATACAATAAACGTCATCAGTGCATGAAGAGACCACTTTTTTATAAATCTTAGCAGGTCATAATAGCGGTGAAGGAGATACCCCATAACCAATTCCTAACTTTGGTACTGAGTGAATAGCGTAAAACCAAAATTACATGGGAACAGCAGTAACACGACTAATTTACTAATAATTGTGCCTAATACTAATTATTCTTCCCATATCATAGAAAATGATATCTAGCGTTTGTGTAAGACACAGCGATATAAAGTAAAGGAGATAACTGAACATTAGATCTTCCACCTCCACCCACCAAATATGCCCACTACACTGGTCTCTAATAAAATATTTGGAATGACAGATTGTAGGTTATATGGCTCCTTCTAACAGTCCTTTGAAGCCAAATCTGAGATTGGTATCCTTGCAAAACCTATCGTGGGATCTTTGCTTGAGCACCACGCAGGTTGGAACTATGAGCTTGGGTTTGTGTGGTGTTCATCATAATCACGAAAAGCTCAGCTGGGAGTACGTCCAAAGGTTGCGTTTAGTGGAATGCTTCGAACACGGAGTAGCTGCAATTGCAGTCGCGGACTATCAGCGATATCAAATGAAGAGTTTTAATAAGAGGCCGAAAGGCACCGGCTCTACCTTAAATACCGAGTGCCTGTGATACTCGATATGACAAGCCGAGTTATTGCCCCTATATTTTTATAAACAGCGTTCGCGCGGCGATCAGTCCTATGAACCAGAATGGGCTTGCTCATCTATGGCGCTTGACGGGGATCGCTACCTCCACATACAAATGTGGCTACAACAACAAATATAAAAGTTAATGCCGTACAAAATGATCACTTGTCAGTGAGCCTCAGATGAGAACCAAAAAGTAATTGCGGATTTTTTAAAAGAAAGTACATGCATTTTTAATAAAACTTAGAATGAACTTTAATCAAATATACTTTTTTACACTTTTTTTTAAAGCAAGCTAAAAGTAACATCTGATAACTGACAGAAGAAAGAATGCAATTACAGAGTCATAATTATTTTATTTTATTTTGTTTTATACTATGTTATTTTATTTTATTTTATTTTATTTTACTTTATTTTATTTTATTTTATTTTATTTTATTTTTTTTATTTTGCTTTATTTTATTGTATTTTATTTTATTTTATTTTATTTTATTTCTTTTATTTTATTTTATGTTATTTTATTTTATTTTATTTTATTTTATTTTATTTTATTTTATTTTATTTTATTTTATTTTATTTTATTTTGTTTTATTTTAGTTTTTATATTTTGCTTTATTTTATTTTATTTTATTTTATTTTATCTTTTTTATTTTATTCTATTTTATTTTATTTTATTTTATTTTATTCTATTTTATTTTATTTTATTTTATTTTATTTTATTTTATTTTATTTTATCTTTTTTATTTTATTCTATTTTATTTTATATTATTTTATTGTATTTTTTAAATTTTATTTAATTGCCTCTCATATTTTTTTCTTTGAAAATTTTTAAATTTTTTTTTATTTATTTTTTTTTTTTTTGTAATTTACTTTCAGTTTAGCTTTTGTTTAAAATTTTTTTAAAACTGAGTTTGTGTTACATTATTATGGTGTTTTTTTTATCAATTTCATTTTCATAAAACTAAAAATCTGATTTTTTACAATTTTGTATAACTTACCACATATGAAAGTGCCCATGTACAAATTAATCCTCAACATGTTGCACTTTGACTTCGGAGTTATCCAAAATATGAAAATGGTATGTAATCCAAAGCAAAAGTAGAGTTTTTTGTTTAATGTCAAATCACTGAAAAATAAATGAAAGACAAGACACAATTAAGCACTTCGTTTTTTTTAGGGGCGAACACAATCATGAAGGCAAATGTTAAGACCTTCACCGGACACCTCTTCTTTAGCTTTCCACCAAAGCGGAAAAGTTGGAGGCGTTAGCAATTTTCCACAATTATACAAGCAGTAATTTTTTCTCAATTTTGTGGTTTCGATATGGTGGTTAAGCGTTATCAAGTTGTTGTCTTGTGTTATGAGCGTTAAAACTGTTGTCACAAACTTTTCTTGTGTGTGGAAACACTTTGAGTTGGTTTTTGATTTTTTGTTTGTTTTAAGATTCACCACTTTTTAAACTCTTTTGTTTTTAGATTTTTTTGATTGCAGAACAATTTAAATAGTTTTCCAAACCAAACTTTGTTTGTTGTTTTTTGTAACTATGCTGTTATGGTTTGATTTTCTTAAATATTTTCCAAAATGAACGTTTTTCATACGCATTCACTCATGTGGAAATCAAATCATTGTTATTGTTGTTTTTGTGGGGGTTATTCAAATGCAAACTGTTTGGGTGTTTTTTTTTTGTATTTTTTTGTTTTCATCATCTTTTGCGTCTGCAATCTGCAAGGCGTCACAAATCTTCAATCGCATTCAAATGCTGAAATGAAGCAACAACACTTTTGTTTTTCTGTGAAGGTAGGTCAGTCCATTTCAGTCCATCAGAGGTGCAAACAACACCATTTAGAATGATAAACGAAGCGTTTAAGTGTTTTATATAAAAAACTTTTTTTAAGTTCACTTATAAAGAGCGTTGCGTGTTTTTTTTTTTTGTTAAGCAACTCATTACAAAATTTATTAAAAAAAAAGGAAATAAAATTTTTTTTACCCGCGTTCCCAGACGCACTAGATATATGTGAAGCGCGAGACACGACCTTATAGTTAACGTTTTCAAATCGAAATAAACTTTTGAAATCAAAAGGAAACCACTAAAGCCCATCGCCATCATCATCATCCTCAGTTGCGGCAGCAGCAGAAGACGCAACAGCAGCAATCTGGCTGGCGCTACCGGCCCCAGCGACATGGCTGGCAGTGGCAGCAGCAATAGCCAGCAACATCTAGCATGGACTTACAAGATCGCTTCTTCTTTGGTAACGACACCGGTTCGTATCGCAAACACACCACACACTCCAACTCCATTGCAATCAGCAAGCAATCATAAGCTGCAGCGCCTTCAACAGATGCTCAGTCGTAAACTTTTGCGCATAGTCAGACCTTAAGTTTGTCGTCATTGTCTGTGGGCATAGTCTCCGCGTATTAAGTGTCGTTGAAGATCTTCTAACATCTTCTCTTGGTGCAAGCGCCAATTTAGACACCGTGTTTGTCATTGTTATGTTTGAAGACAACGCTTTGTCTATGTGCGCATGTGTGACTTTAGTTATGTTACTGTTGCTTTTGTTGCGCTGCCTTGATTATCTCTCAATTTTTAATGGAAAGAAATCGTACAAAGTACATTTAGTTAGAGACGACTTCTAACATGATGTGTGTGGTGAGTTTGAAACATCTCCTTATGAGGTGAGAAAGAGATGTAATGTTCTGGAAAATGCTACACGTTAAAAATCGTTTGTTCTCATTAATGTAGGGTAGACTGTAGTGGCAGACAGAAAATTTGAGTCATATGAATCTAGAGTAGACTGGCAAACTGGCTGTATTGCGAAGTTAGTTTCGAGCCCATGCCAGAACGTAGTTCTTATAGAAACACTTTCCTTAGCTCAATGTGCATTAAAAAAACAAGTAAAAGCGGGCTAAGTTCGGCCGGGCCGAATCTTATATACCCTCCACCATGAATTCAGCTAAAATATGGGAGCTATATCTAGTTAAAGACCAAATTGGACCGTATTTGGCGCAATTGTTGAGAGCCATAACAGAACACAATATGCAAAATTTCTTCCAAATCGGATTAAAATCGAGGCTTGTAAGGGCTCAAGAAGTCTAATCGGGAGATCGATTTATATGGGAGCTTCCGGGGGCTCAAGAAATCAAATCGGGAGATCAGTTTATATGGGAGCTATATCCAAATCTGAACCGTTATGGCCCAGTTGCAATCCCCAACGACCTACATCAATATAAAGTATCTGTGTAAAATTTCAAGCTGCTAGCTGCACGCGTTCGACCGCTATCGTGGTTTCGGCAGACGGACGGACAGAAATGGGTAGTTCGAATCAGAATTTCGAGGCGATCAAGAATATATATACTTTATGGGGTCCTAGATCAATATTTCAAGGTGTTACAAACGGAATGACTGGAGTAGTACACCCCCCTTCCTATGGTGGTGGGTATAGCAAGTAAATGCATGCTAAGTTCGGCCGGGCCAAATCTTATATACCATGGATGTGATGTTCTTTGCCCGATATTTCTTTATAGGGAAACAAATGATAATGGATAAAATTTGCTATGCTATTGGAGAAATACTATGTTATTAACTGATTGGGGCAATAATTGTGCAAAATTTCAGCAAATTCGGATAAGAACTGCGCCCTCTATAGGCTCAAGAAGTATAATCGGGAGATCGTTTTGTATGGAAGCCATTTGACGTTATGGACCGATTTGGACCATACTAAGCACAGTTGTTGAAAGTTAAAACAAAACACTTCGTGCAAAATTTCAGCCAAATCGGATTATAATTGTGCCCTTTAGCGGCTCAAGATGTCATGATCCGAAATCGGTTTATATGGCAGCTGCATCAGGTTATGGACCGATGTGGACCATACTTAGCACAATTATTCGAAGTTATATCAAAACATCTCGTGAAAAATTTCAGTCAAATAGGATAATAATTGCGCCCTCTAGAAGTCAATATGCAAGATCGGTTTATATGGCAGCTATGTCAAAACATGGACCGATGTGGCCCAATTACAATCCCAACCGACCCACACTAATAAGAAGTATTTGTGCAAAATTTCAAGCGCTTAACTTTATTCCGTCGAAAGTTAGTGTGCTTTCGACAGACAGACGGACGGACCTGGCTAGATTGACTTTAAAAGCCATGACGGTCAAGAATATATATACTTTATGGGGTCTTAGACGAATATTTCGAGGTGTTAAACTGAGGACATAAACATGTTACAAGGGTAAAGTTCGGCCCGGCTTAATCTTTGAGAACCCAAGAAGAAATCGAATCGGACTATGATTGAGGCTTCTAGGGCCTCATGACATCAAATCAGGGGAATAGGTTTATAAGGGGGCCATATATGAACCTTAACTGGAACTCCTTCTGACCTCTATTCTTTTCTTCTTCGACGTCCTCACATATTTCTATATGTCTGGTTTGGGGGTGTTTTGGGGATGGACGGCCACTCAATGACTCGGCCTTGAAAATATATATAAGATTGCTGTTCTACTCTAAAAATACCTTTTATTTGAACCCCATATTGCAAAGGGCAGTAAATCCGTCCTATTTGGGGGGTGTTAAGGGGGTAGGATAAGCCCATAGACCCTTTTTCCGAATATTGATATCAGATTGGTGCTCCACTTCATGGACCTTTCTTTGAGCCCCATAGTGCTACAATTGTAAATTATTCCTATTTTGGGGGTGTTTTGGAGGAGGGACAGCCCCAAATACTTGTTGCCAAATTTTAATATCAAATTCATATTCAACACTCAAATACAGTTTATTTGAGCCTCATATTGCCATGGTCAGTTAATAAGTCCTATTTGGGGGGTGTTTTAGGGATAGGGTAGACCCCAGAAACTTGCTCCCGAAAGTGGTTATCAATTTCGTGCTCTACTCTCAAATACCTTTCAGTTGAGACCCATATTACCATGGTCGGTAAATATGTCCGATATAGGAGTATTATGGAGGTTCGGTGGTCCCCGAAACACTTGGTCCCACTATTGTATATCGGATAAGTTTGCCATCCATAAATACCTTTCATTTGAATCCCATATTGTCGTGATTGGTCTATACATATATTTGGTGGGTTATAGGGGTGGGCGCAATTTTTATCCGATTTGGTTGAAATTTTGCATGTAGTGTTTGGTTATAACTTGTGTCAAGTACCGTCCAAATCGGTCCATAACCTGATAAAGCCCCCATATACACCGAAGCCACAATTTTTATTCGATTTGGTTTAAAATTTTTCAGAAGTTGTTTTTTATGACTTCCAATATCTGTGCCAAGTACGGTCCAAATCAGTCTATAACCTACACAGCTCCCATATAAACCGGTCTCCCGATTATCCTTGTTCGGTTCCTAGAAGCTTCAATTTCTGCAAATTTGACAGAAGTTTGTTGTGTAGAATAAAATGATGTATAAATTTTTAGCAGAATCCAATTTGGTGAGTTCTCAATATTTGGCCCGTCCGAACTTGGCACGCTTTTACTCGTTTGTTTTTTGTTTCTATAAGAAAAAAGATCGCCGTAGCCGAGTTGATAGCGTACTGGCATTACCAGTGCGAGGGTCGTGGGTTTCTGTCTCCACTAGAGTCATGGTCTGTCGCTGCTGTTGTATCACTATCGACAAAATATAGTCTAAATAAGTTTCGAAAATAGACTGCCACTCTAACGTAACCTACTATAAGAGTGCAATTAAAAATTTCGCTTACATCGCATTTGCTTCTTGCATTTGCCCCACTGTAACAAGAGAGAATAATTATTTATTGAACACCTTCGCAAAAGCTTCCAGAAAAACTCAACACTTTAATCAAAACTTGTCATGACAAGCCTTAAGCTAAACAAACCTCTCAAAGATCATCACCAAGCAAAGTGGAAAAGACACTCACACACTCAAATGCACGCTACCCATGCACCATCTTCCTCTCATTAGAGGGTGAGTCTCTGCGCTGCAATTCACACACTGACATATATTCGCCTGCAACATGGCTGAGCAGCATATAGACCAACATTGTAGTACTTTAAGCCAAAATGGAAACTTACATCATCATCATCATCATCATCGTTGCAAGCACGAAGCAAATGGCAAGTTATGCCATAATACTCTCCACGAAGATGCTGGCTAGCTGGCTGTCAACTTGGCAGACTGGCTGACAGAACTGAGAATTGCCTGCCTTGGGTTAATGGTTGCTGGTATACTGCGAATTGTTTGTTGCTTGGCAAACTGGGATCATCATCATTTTCTGTTTTGGATGTTTGCTCGTCTAACTGGGTGTCTATTTAGTCTGTCCGGTCTAAAGTCTGCAGTGATTTTCAGCTTTTCTTCTTAGTTCACCAAATTGTTGTTGTTGCTCAGTTTAATGTTTTTGGCAAAAGAGACGAATAGCTTTGGACGGAATTCATGGCAGCAACAGCAACAGGGCAGCAGTGGCTGTAGCTTGTTTATTTGTATTTGAATGATGAGTGCGACCAAACTCAACCTGGAGGCCACAATGAAAATGTCTTTGGTGACGAAGTTTGGTTTGCAGTTTGGCGCATGTTTTTGTTTGTTGTCGTTGCTGTTGTTGTTGTTGGCAAGCGTCTAAAGTTAACCATGCCGCTTGCCATGGATGAACATGCTTAGATGGATGGTTATTTCTTGGCTGGGAATGTGGCAGGAACACACGGCAAAATACCAAATACACCGAAGCGGACGGATAGATAAATTGTCTGGAAAAGATTTACTTTCATTTGTGTAACTGTGGAAAAAAATGCATCTTCAAAAAATTACGTCTGTTTGGGGATGCTTTACATCATACAGAGGACAGTGGTACGAATGATTGACCCATATTTATGATTTTGTTTTAATTTTTAAATTTGTAAGAAAATGTGTTACCTATAAAGGACTACAGTAAGTAAGTTAGCAAGAAAGTACAATTCGAATCGAGGTACAACCGATGCGACGATAGGAAACATTGAAGAAATGGAAGCGGTTTCGGATGGGATACCTGAGACGACATTTGAGATCGAATGCGAGGCACTGCTGCCACGCAAAGTCTTGGAATGACTGACTGGTATTGTCATCTGGTAGTTCATGTTATACGGATTCATCAAAGCAAGAGGACTCTGTGGGCCTGGGGACCTACATTGGAAACTGTTTCCAATTGACTGACCTTAGCACCACTCCACGATTTGGCCGTGAACGCCAGAGGACTTCGAAAAACTTGGGTAATCCGAAGCCTTTTGGGGCGACGCAGTCCGAGTAAATGACGTAGGCGACAAACTCGCAGGAACAGTGAAATGTTCGGTAGGACAACGGATCCGGATAGTGAGAAGACAAGACTTTTACTTAAAGAAAGCAATATGAATGGAGATCGATAGAGCTTTCGGTATCATAACGGGATACTACCAGCGCACATAGACAGAACAGATGCGGCAAGTGATATCATGTGTAGGGCACGTGGGGAAGATGATAAGAAAAATCGAAAAAATTAGTAAACAAGTAAAAGTGTGTTAAGTACGGCCGGGCCGAATCTAATATACCCTCCACCATGGATCGCATTTGTCGAGTTCTTTTCCCGGCATCTCTTCTTAGGAAAACAAAAGGATATAAGAAAAGATTTGCTCTGCTATTAGAGCGGTATCAAGATATGGTCCGGTTTGGACCACAATTAAATTATGTGTTGGAGACCTGTGAAAATGTCAGCCAATTCGAATAAGAATTGCGCCCTTTGTGGGCTCAAGAAGTAAAATAGAGAGATCGATTTATATGGGAGCTGTTTCGGCCTATAGACCGATTCAGACCATAATAAACACGTATGTTAATGGTCATGAAAGAATCCGTCGTACAAAATTTCAGGCAAATCGGATAATAATTGCGAACTCTAGAGGCTCAAGAAGTCAAGATCCCAGATCGGTTTATATGGCAGCTATATCAGGTTATGAACCGACTTGTACTTTATTTGACATAGTTGTTGAAAGTAACAATAAAAAACGTCTTGCGAAATTTCAGCCAAATCGGATAGAAATTGAGCCCTCTAGAAGCTCAAGAAGTCAAGTCCCCAGATCTGTTTATATGACAGCTATATCAGGTTATGAACCGATTTGAACCATATTTGACACAAAATACTACGTGCCAAAATTCATTCAAATTGGATAAGAATTTCGCCCTCTAGAGGCTCAAGAAGTCAAGACCCAAGATCGGTTTATATGGCAGCTATATAAGGTTATGGACCGATTTGAACCATACTTGGCACAGTTGTTGGATATCGTAACGACACACGTCGTGCAAAATTTCATTCCAATCGGATAAGAATTGCGCACTCTAGAGGCTCAAGAAGTCAAGACCCAAGATAGGTTTATATGGCAGCTATATCAGGTTATAAACCGATTTGAACCATACTTGGCACAGTTGTTGGATATCGTAACGAAACACGTCGTGCAAAATTTCATTCCAATCGGATAAGAATTGCGCACTCTAGAGGCTCAAGAAGTCAAGACCCAAGATCGGTTTATATGGCAGCTATATCAAAACATGGACCGATATGGCCCATTTACAATACCAACCGACCTACACTAATAAGAAGTATTTGTGCAAAATTTCAAGTGGCTAGCTTTACTCCTTCGGAAGTTAGCGTGCTGTCGACAGACAGACGGACGGACATGGCTAGATCGACATAAAATTTCACGACGATCAAGAATATATATACTTTATGGGGTCTCAGACGAATATTTCGAGTAGTTACAATCAGAATGACGAAATTAGTATACCCCCCATCTTATGGTGGAGGGTATAAAAATCTGCCGTTTGAGAACGGGTAGAGATATAGCTTTGAAAATTTAAATGGTAAGAGTTGTGGTGTTAACGTGATCATACGCAATATTCGTAGGCCCTTGGTGGTATGGGCGCCTCTTGACAGGTTCATAAACTTAGTCACCTCGTCATTTAAAAAACCTGTGACGGGCTGCCAAATCTTCATTTATGGTGCGATTTCCAAAATTCCAAGTGCTGGATAATGCTAGAAAATCCTTACAAATTCTGGTCTCTGGTTTTTCGACTTTTAATTTTTTTTTTCGAATTTGGCCGACTTTTATTTTGTAATTTACGAACGTATATGAAGTTTTCTGACAATTTTTTTCAATTTTTGAAATTTGCAGATAAAATTGTCCTCAAAAGACAAAAAAATTACATTGCCCGAATTAAACATAAATGCCTACAACAACCATTTTGGATAAATATGGGTTTTAAATCGACATTTTTTTGTAAATTGGCTGTGTAGGCTACAACTATTACAACACATATCTTGTATGTGTATGTGCAGAGGTATGTTTGTATGTGCAGAGGTTAGCATATCCTCCTATTATGCCGAACGCTTAGGTTCAAATCCCGGCGCGAACATCAGAAAAATTTTCAGCAGTGGTTATCCCCTTACTAATTAATGCTGCCCACATATGGCTCTGCGTTTAGAGAACTCGAAGCAATTTTGCAATTTTTTGATGAAAAGATTGAAAAATTGATCCAATTCTTAGGCCAGTGCCAGATAAACCATATGCTAAGGAACCAGATAGATAAATTGTGAGTTCAATGACATAAATATAAGGGAGAAAGTGCAACAAGGGGCCATTTTATTGCCACCACCGTGAGTGACCGCATAAATAACCTATCCAGTCCAGAGGAGGTATTTCAACCCACCTACTTTCCAGACGATGTTATAATACTTCTAAGGGGTAAGGACTCAAGTCAGATATGTGGAAGGGCCAAAAGGGTCTTGCAGATGGCATGTGTCTGCACTAGACCCAGAGGTCTCAATGTTAACCCAGAGAAGACTGAAATCTGCCTGTTCATGAGGAAGATGAAGATGAACGATTTCGAGATTTGAAAAGGTCAAATACTTAGGAGTGATCTTGGACAGGAAACTGAATTTGAAGTGTCACATTCAGCAGCGTACTGAGAAGGCTCACAGATGTTGGGCGCTATGTAGAGGGACCGTAGGCTCGAAATGGGGCCTGAATCCAAGGATAGTCCACTGGCTCTACAGGAGCGTGATTAAACCAATACTAACTTACGCCTTAGTAGTTTAGTGGACTGCGATGGAGAAAAAGTGAAACATAAGGATCATACAACAGGTTCAGAGAACAGGTTGTTATGGTATAGGTGGAGCCATGAGAACCACGACCACTAGAGCACTGGAGATTATTCTAGATATCCGGCCCATAGGCATACAGATTAAGTGTGAGTCAGCCACTGTGGCCAAGAACCTTAAAGCGATGGGAGAATGTGTAGAGGATAGGAGCAGGTCACATCATCGCGGTATAATCGAATCGACGATAGGAAATTTGGATTGGTTAGAAGAGATTTTCTATCGGATACCTGAGACGACACTTGAGGTCGAGTGCGAAACACAGCTGCCAGCGGCATAGTCTTGGATTTGAGGAACTCTGGTATTGCCATCTGCGATATCATGCTGCACAGATAGATCAAAGCTATAAGCCAGTGTGGGCATTGGGTCTACATTGAGAACCCATGGATTGAGAACTGTTTTCGACTGCTTGACTATAATACAGTCCTGAGGGCGGAGATTCGGGCGATTACAGAATGCGTGAGATGGTGTGGTGTTAACGCATGGACATCGAGTGTGCTAATCTTTAGGGACAGTAAACTGGCCATCAAGGCAATAGCAACCAAGACGGTAAAGTCACGAACAGTCTTGGAATTTAAGAAGGAGATTAACGCATTCTCTGAGGATGTCCCGATATGTATTGTTTGGGTGCTGGGAATAGAGGAGAAAGGGGAAATTTAAGAGCAGACTGCCGTCAATTAATTTGGCTAACTCGAAGCCTTTCGGGTCAACACAATTCAACTTAAGGGCATGGGTAACGAATGTGCATGTAACCCTGTGGAACAGCGAAACGGTCGTTAGGACGATTAAAATCCTATGGGGTGCTCCGGTTCGTGAGAGGACGAGGCTATTACTGAAAGGAAGTAAAAAGGAGGTCAGTATCGATTTTGGTATCATAACGGGACACATATGACTATAAGATCACTTAGGCTAAACCGGTGATAGCATGTATAAGGCACGTGGGGAATATGATGAGAAGTTGGACCATTTTCTATGTCATTGCCCGGCTTTCGCGGCTTAAGGACACCGGTATTTAGGTGAGGACACAATACTAGACATGAGCCAACTTAGGGGAGTGGTATGGAAAACTATTAAGGATTTTGTAAGTAGCACGAAATTCCTAACTAAAAACATTCTTTTTCGAGGTTAATTTTTTAGTTTTTAGAGCCCACAACAAACCGATTACTGGCTTAGGTGTATGTCCATAGTGGCATGGGGCCGATTAATAATAGCACCCTCTTTTCAACCTAACATAAACTAACCTAAATCCAAACAAACCTTAGACCGAATGTCTTTCCGGTCTCGGGTATCAAGCAATCTTTTGGTGCGGATTTTTGAAAATCGGACCACAAATGAAGTTTTAAAAGCCCGAACAAAATTTCGAAATTTCGAAGTGACAAATTTAAGGACCTTGGTAAAAGGCGCCCAAACCACCTAGGGCCTTAAAATTTTGCACATGATCTCGTTTACCACTTCGCTTTAACAATTTAAAATTTCAAAAGGATATCTCCAACCGTTCTCAAACGGCAAATTTTAATTCTAACCCATTGTGCGTTAGAGCATTTCCGGCACTTCAGACATCGACCCTTAGGTGGTGAGACAATATCAGACTTGAACCGAACAAAGTGGAGTGGAATAGAAAACTATTAATGATTTTGTTAGAAGCACGAAATACCTGACTTTGATTTCTGTTTCGATGTTACTTTTTAGTATTTGAACGCACAACAAACCGATTACTGGCTTAGGTGTATGTCCATAGTGGCATGGGGCGGATTAATAGGCGCACCCTCTTTCCAACCTCACCTGATCCTAGGAAGTCTTACTCAATCTATGTAAGATCGCCTTTAGAGACTTGCTTACAGATATTTTTTCGGTCATACACCAAAGACTACGAAAGCTTAACCCAGTTCAAGTGGCAAAAAAAGAAACATAGCCCCACAAAAAATAGTTTAAAGGCGTTAAATCGCACGATCTAGGTGGCCAATTAACCGGTCCCGAACGTGAATTAAAATGTTAACCTAACTCGCTTCTCAATAAGTCCATTGTTACGCGTGCTGTGTGCCAAGTGACACCGTCTTGTTCAAATCATATGTCATGCAAGTCAAGCTCTTGCATTTTGGGCGAAAAAATTGGATATCAACACACGATATTGCTAACCATTCACAGTTTCATTACGATTCGCATCATCTTTGAAGAAGTACGGTCCAATGTTGCCACCAGCCCATAAACCGCAACAAACTGTAACTTTTTCTTGATGCAATGGTAGCACTTGGCTGATCTTCACTCCAAAATCGACAATTATGCTTATTTACCTACCCATTTAGCTAAAGATGAGCTTCGCCGTTAAAATGTAAGAAACAGAGCACATAATTTGCAAGCGTTGTTCGTTTGTAAGTCGATTCATGATTAAATTATAAACCAAACTGAAGATGTTTGACAATGAAAGTAAAGTGAGTTGAGTTAAAAAAAAATCGACCCGCCCTTATATATATTCTTGATCGTCTTGACATTTTTAGTCGATCTAGCCATGTCCTTCCGTCTGTCGAAAGCTCGCAAACTTTCAAAGGAGAAAAGCTACGAACTTAAAATTTTGCACAAATACTTCTTATTAGTATAGGTCGGTTGGGATTGTAAATGGGCCTTATCGTTCCTTGTTTTGGGCCACTAGATGTCGCAATTCTTATCTGATTTGGCTGAAATTTTGCACGTCGTGTTTTGTTATGATTTGCAACAATTGTTCTAAGTATGGTTGAAATTGGTTCATTACCTGATATAGCTACCATATACATCGATCTCCCGATTAGAATTCTTGAGCTTCTAGAGAGCGCAGTTCTTTTCCGATTTGGCTGAAATTTTGCACTTGGTATCACTTCCAAGAACTGTGCCAAGTATGGTCTAAATCTGCCCATAACGTGATATAGCCGCCATATAAACCGATCTCCCGATTAGATTTCTCGGGCTTCTAGAGAGCACAATTCTTATCCGATTTGGCTGAAATTTTGCACGTGGTATCACTTCCAACAATTGTGCCAAGTATGGTCTAAATCAGCTCATAAACTTTTATAGCTGCCATATAAACCGATTTTGGGTCTTGACTTCTTTTCCGATTTAGCTAAACTGTGCCAAGTATGGCCTAAATCAGTCCATAACCTGATATAGCCGCCATATAAACCGATTAGATTTCTTGGGCTTCTAGAGAGCGCAATTCTCATCCAATTTGGTTGCAATTTTGCATATGTTGTTTTGCTATGACTTCCAACAACTGTTCCAAGAATGGCCTGAATCGATTAATAACCAGATATAGCTCCCATAAAAATCGATCCCAAACGACCTAAACTAATAAGAAGTATTTGTGCAAAATTTCAAGCGCCAGCTTTACTTCTTCATAAGTTATATATCCTTTATGGAGTCTTAGACGAACATTTCGAGGAGTTTTAAAACAGAATGATGAAATAATTATACCTCCATTCTAGGGTGGTGGGTATAAAAAGTCGTAAATTCTTAAACAATAGTCAGAATCGAACTCTTTTTTTGATGTGTCTACATCTGAAAGAGGGGTAAGTGATCGTATAATTTGCAATTTTTTATTTTTTTTTTATATCCTACTCTAGTCATTCCGTTTATAATAGCTCGAAATATAGATCAAGGACCCCATTACGTATATATATTCTTGATCGTCGACATTCTGAGTCGATCTAGCAGCCATGTCCGTCCGTCCGTCTGTCGAAATCACGATAGCGGTCGAACGCGTAAAGCTAGCCGCTTGAAATTTTCCATATATACTTAATATTGATGTATGTCGTTGGGGATTGCAAACCGATCTCCCGATTTGACTTCTTGAGCCCTTACAAGCCGCAATTTTTGTCCGATTTTGATCTGTTATGACTTCCAACAACTGTATACAGTACGGTCCAAATCGATCTATAACCTGGTATAGCTCCCATATAAACCGATCTCTCGATTTGACTTCTTGAGCACCTGGAAGCCGCAAATTTTGTCCGATTTGGATGAAATTTTGCATGTAGTGTTCTGTTATAATTTCAAAATCGGTTATTAACCTGATATAGCTCCCGATCTCCTATTTGACTTCTTAAGCCCCTGGAAACCGCAGTTTTTCTCCGATTTGTCTAAAATTTTGCAGATAGTGTTTAGCTATGACTTTCAACCACTGTGCCAAGTACGGTCCAAATCGGTCTATAACCTGATATAGCTTGCATATGAACCGATCGCCCGTTATTACTTGTTGAGCCCTTGCAAGCCGCAGTTTTTGTTCGATGTGGCTGACATTTAGCATGTGATGTTCTGTTACGACATCTTACAACTGTACCAAATATGGCCAAAATCAGTCATTAGCCTTATATAGCTCCGATGTAAACCGGTCTCTCGACCATTCTTGTTCGGTTTCTAGAAGCTTAAATTTTTGCTTGTTTGACAGAAGTTTGGTATGTAGAATAGAATTATGATTATTTAGCAGAATCTATGGTGGTGGATTCCCAAGATTCGTCCCGGCCGAACTAAGTTCGCTTTTACTTGTTTTTTTTTAATATTTTTTTCTTTTTTTGTAGAAATGTAATAAAGGTTTTTCGTTATTATACACTTCACCATATGGATGGGAGTGTTCTGATTTCGTCATTCCATTTGTAACACCTCGAAATATGCGTCCAAGACCCCATAAAATATATATAATCTATATCGTCATGACATTTTAAGTCGATCTAGCAAAGTCCGTTCGTCTATCCGTCTGTCTGTCTGTCGAAAGCACGCTAACTTTTGAAGGAGTAAAGCTGGGCGCTTGAAATTTTTCCCAAATATTTCTTTTTAATGTAGGTCGGATTGTAAATGGGCCAAATGGATTTATGTTTTGATATAGCTGCTATATAAACCGATCCTGTTGAGCTTCTAGAGGGCGCAATTATTTTCCGTTGTGGGTGAAATTACGCACGTGGTGTTTTGGTGTCACTTCCAACAACAGTATTAAGTATGGTTCAAATCGGTTCAAAACTGCATATAGCTATCGTATAAACCGATCTCCCGATTAGACTTCTTGAGCTTCTAGAGGGCGCAGTTCTTATCCGATTTGGCTGAAATTTTGCACATATCGTAGAGGACTTCTAACAACTGTGCGAAGTATGGTCTAAATCAGTCCATAACCTAATAGAGCCTCTATATCCTCGGTCCTCGGTCGAGTACCAGCGTTAGCATAAAATAATTGGTGGTTGATATGGTTCAGTCCAGAAACTTTGTTCCGGGTCGTCCATAGCTTTTGAATTAAGCTAATATGAATCTTGCCCTTTCTGATTTCCTCCATAAGAGCATGTATTATTGTCTCGCTCCGGTAGAGATTTATTTAGATGACCTAAATCAGGACTTCCAATAAATGGAGGATCGCCTGCTCCCTTTTCTTCAGGCTGCATTGAGGTTCCTGTCCCAACTCTGCCTGATGTGCCAATATTAGGATCTTTGTATATCCTAGTCCTCCAAATCTTGAGTAAATGGGAGTGGGTGTTGGTCTCATCGTCGCACAGTTGGAGAAAATCGAAATCACGCATAAAAATGATAATCCAACCACAAATACTTTCGTAAATTGCAAACACGAACTAGGTCTCGATCAATATTGCAAAACAAAACAAGTAAAAGTGTGCTAAGTTTAGCCGGGCCGAATCTTATATACCCTCCACCATGGATCGCATCTGTCGAGTTCTTTGCGCAGTATCTCTTTTGAGGCAAACTAAGAATAATGAATATGGACGGAGGTAGAGCTATATCAAGTTATAGTCCGATTCGGGGCTCAAGAAGCAAAATCGGGAGATCGGTTTATATGGGAGCTGTGTCAAGCTATAGATCGATTCAGACCATATTGTACACGTATATTGGATGCCGTGGGAGAAGCCGTTGTACAAAATTTGTGCCAAATCGGATGAGAATTGCGCCCTCTAGAGGCTCAAGAACTCAAAATCCCAGATCGGTTTATATGGCAGCTATATCAGGTTATGAACCGATTTGAACCATACTTCGCAAAAAATACCACGTGCAAAATTACAGCCAAATCGGATAGGAATTGCGCCTTCTAAAAGCTCAAGAAGTCAAGACCCAAGATCGATTTATATGGCAGCTATATCAGGTTATAGACCGATTTATACCATACTTAGGACAATTGTTGGATATCGTAACAAAACACGTCGTGCAAAATTCCATTCCAATCAGATAAGAATTGCGCACTCTAGAGGCTCAAGAAGTCAAGACCCAAGATCGGTTTATATGGCAGCTATATGAGGTTATGGACCGATTTGAACCATACTTGGCACAGTTGTTGGATATCATAATAAAGTGTTTTGTTACAATTGTGTGTTTTTACACAATTGTTGGATATCGTAACAAAACACGCCGTGCAAAATTTCATTCCAATCGGATAAGAATTGCGCGCTCTAGAAGCTCAAGAAGTCAAGACCCAAGATCGGTTTATATGGCAGCTATATCAAAACATGGACCGATATGGCCCATTTACAATACCAACCGACCTACACTAATAAGAAGTATTTGTGCAAAATTTCAAGCGGCTAG
Source organism: Stomoxys calcitrans (assembly GCF_963082655.1). Taxonomy (NCBI): domain Eukaryota; kingdom Metazoa; phylum Arthropoda; class Insecta; order Diptera; family Muscidae; genus Stomoxys; species Stomoxys calcitrans. The sequence goes on from NC_081553.1 coordinate 92,792,446, forward strand.
CTTTACTCCTTTGGAAGTTAGCGTGCTTTCGACAGACAGACGGACGGACGGACGGACAGACGGACAGACGGACGGACATGGCTAGATCGACATAAAATGTCGCGACGATCAAGAATATATGTACTTTATGGGGTCTCAGACGAATATTTCGAATAGTTACAAACAGAATGACGAAATTAGTATACCCCCATCCTATGGTGGAGGGTATTAAAATTAAAAGTCGAATATCCCCGAAAAAAGACGAGATAATATAAGTCTTAAGCGGCATTTTTTTAGAAATCGGACCACAAACGATGATTTGGCAGCCCCAAACAATTTTGGAAACATCGAGGAGACCAATTTTGGGGTCTGCCAAAAGGCGATCGGACAACCTAAGAACTTCAATTTTTGCACACTCTCTCGCTAACACCTCAGCTCTAATCATCCTAAATTTCAAAGAGATATTTACTAGTTTTTCTTTTCGATTTTCTTCCGCTGTCTATCGTCTTCTTGTTCGTTAGGCTTCATTGGGTTTCCTGTCACTGCACTGCCTGATGTTCCAATATTAAGATCTTTTGGAGGGTAGAAAATAATCATGGGGATTTCTTGGTGTGACATTTTGTTGTCCTCTTTTAGTTTCATTCTATAAGGAGAAACCGTCCAAAGATCTTGACAAGTGCAATACAGGGTGCAGGATATATAAGATTTGACTCAGCTGAACTTAGCACGCGTTTAGATATTTCTGTTTTATTTTATTCTACAATATTTTTATACCCACCACCATAGGATGGGGGTATACTAATCTAGTCATTCCGTTTGTAACACCTCGAAATATTAATCTGAGACCCCATAAAGTATATATATTCTGGATCGTCTCGACATTCTGAGTCGATTTAGCCATGTCCGTCCGTCTGTCGAAATCAGGATAGCGGTCGAACGCATAAAGCTTGCCACTTGATATTTTGCACAGATACTTAATATTGATGTAGGTCGTTAGAGATTGCAAATGGGCCATATCGGTTCAGATTTAGATATAGCTCCCATATAAACCGATCTAACGATTTGACTTCTTGAACCCCTGGACACCGCAATTTTCAATCGATTTGGCTGAAATTTTGCAGATAGTGTTCTGGTCTGACTTTCAACAACTGTGTTGAGTACTGCCCAAAAAAGTCAATAGCCTGATATAGCTCCCATATATACCGATCTAACGTTTTGACTTCTTGAGCCCCGCAATTTTTGTCCGATTTGGCTGAAGTTTTGCACATAGTGTTCCGTTTTGACTGCCAACAACTGTGCCAATTACCGTCCAAATCGGTCTATAGCCTGATATAGCTCCCAGCTTTATCTGTTACCCAAATTTATTTTTAATTATAATTTTTTTCATTTCAGACATCTTGTCCTGTTTTGCGGACCACTATATCACTGTTTGCCAAAAGTAAGAGGCTGCATTTCATGTTCCAGTCAATGAGGCTCTTGTCATTTGTGGCAAATATAGGTGAGTGTGTCTTAGCTTTAAGTAAACGCCAAAACTAGTGGCAGCAGGTAACTGAACTGCCTGCATTGCAATGATGCCATATAAAACAAGCATCTCTGCTTTAAGTTGTGGCTGTATCAATGCGCTCCCGAGCAGCGTAACCAACCCTAGATTATGGGAATTTCAGGTATTTGCTTTGCAACATGTGACTGATCCGCTGGTTGCCTTCAGCTTCAGCTAGCTGACTGTCTGGTTGACTGACCGACTGGCAGTGTTAGTTTGTGTGTGTAAGGAGTGTGGGAACACCAAACACACCCGCATTTTGCCGCTTATTAAACTAAGGCCGAGAGCTTTTTTGGCTGGCAAATTTGTTTAAAGTTTGTGTCTTAAGTCTTTCGTTTCGCGTTTGTAAAGCCATGCCATGAGTAAACAAACACACATTGAGTGCCGATGATGTTTTGGTTGACTCGATAAGTTTAAAATTTTAGGTTTTTGCCTCATAACAACAAGGCAACAACACTATGTGGAGGTGCTAGGGTGTCTGAGAATTTTGTTGCAAGCTTGTTATTGTTTTTGTATTTTTTTTTTCATTAAGCTTGAGAATGTTTTGTTGGATTAATAATGATAACAACAACAACTGCATCATTGTCATTGTTGGTGGTTACACATCTTGGCGTGTTGCAGGTGTGTCCGTCCGTCCGTCTGTCTGTCTATCAGAGTTATTGGTAGTTTTACTTTGGTTGTCATTTTTTAAGAAAAGCCGCCAATGTCTGTTATTGTCGTCTTTGTCATCTAACAATTACTCCAAATGCCGTCACACACCAGGTAGGTATGTTCATATGGCCAATCCAGTTTTGTTTTTGGTGTTGCAGATTCATTTTCTATTACATGATCCATTTGTTCCTACCCAAACGCCTAGTGTGCGCAGTGGCATGATGCATTTCCGAGTTATTGTTTAATAATTATCTAGTTTTTTGTGCTCTGCTCTTTGAAGTCTTTTGGTAGAGTGTTTTGTTAGTTTGTTTGCGGTTTTTTTTTTAGATGCGGTAATAATAGTGCGTGTTGTTGATTTGTGACAGAAATTGTAGCAAATATGTCTGCTTAAATAACGACGTGATTGGTTTATTGATTAGCTTGTTTTGTTTTGGCTTTTTGGAAAACCACTCAAGTTTCCGTATATGATTTGTTTTGTTTTTTTTTTCTTTTTCTTCATTTGATGGATTATTTATAGTGACTTATATAAGGTCATTTTAGTAAAAATGTTAGGATTTTTCTTTCTTTTAGAAGACTTTTTGTTTTGGAATCATTAAATACAATTAAACGGTGTTTATTTGCCATAGTCTCGAAAATGAAAAATGTTATAGAATAGAAAATATGCGAAGCGGTACCTAATAAGGTAATTTTTATTTTAAAAAAATTGTTTTCATGAAATACCTCATAGTTACAAAATATCCATGTTTAAGTGGAAGGGAGTGATTCGAATTTATTTTTAACCTACTTAAGAAGTTTGAGCTATTTTCGAGTTAAGATATTATTTGTTGTCAATGCTAGTTATTTGTCTACTAACTGTGATATTGTTGAGTAATTACAACATAAAGCACTATTCCATTAGACTGACTCATTTAGTGGCTTATATACCTTTTAGCCTATTTGCCGAACTCAGATTAAATTCTCAGACGAATTGATTTTTTGTGCGTCTTTTCCTATTTCATAGAACTTGTTTCGAGATATTTTCATTCATTTTCCTTTAATTGGCTATGACTGAACATTTGTTCCACTAGCCGAACGTAGAATAGTTCCAAGCGCTTCGACCTTCTGCGCTCATTCTAAAATCTCCCACCACTTGATCTTTCAATCGGGATTTTGGTCTTTGGTACCACCGTGCTTGTCTTCAAAAACCTTTTTTGCTGGAGCTTGGACCTAGCCAACCGAAGCCGTTGTATTTTGATGCGTGTAACTATGCTATCGTCGTCATACAGCTCGTTGTTCATACGCCGTCTATATTCTCCATTAATGCAAACTGGTCCATATATTTTATGAAGAATATTTCTTTCAAACACTCCAAGCACTGCCCCATCTGCTTTCACAAGTACCCATGCCTCAGAACCATATAACAACATGGGCAGTATCAGTGTCATGTATTGGGTTGCCCAAAAAGTAATTGCGGATTTTTTAAAAGGAAATAAATGCATTTTTAATAAAACTTAGAACGAACTTTAATCAAATATACTTTTTTTACACTTTTTTTCTAAAGCAAGCTAAAAGTAACAGCTGATAACTGACAGAAGAAAGAATGCAATTACAGAGTCACAAGCTGTGAAAAAATTTGTCAACGCCGACTTTATGAAAAATCCTCAATTACTTTTTGGGGTACCCAATATATTGAAATCTTCGTCTGTCGAGACGTGCCTTGTTTCTAAACTGCCTACTTAAACCAAAGTAGCATCTGTTTGCCAGTATTATATTTCGCTTTATCTCAAAACTGGTGTCATTCGTTTCGTTTACGGCGGTGTCGAGGTACATAAAGTTACTGACTGTCTCAAAGTTGTGGTTCCCAATTTTTCAATTTTCTTTATCTGGTCGGTTGTACAAGGCTTTATGGGAGTTGAAACCATCCATATCGTCTTATCTCCATTTACTGCCTCACCCAGTTTCACTCACTCTCTTTCGATTCTTTCAAAGGCTGCAGTTACTACTTCCAGTGACCGACCTATGATGTCGATGTCGTCGGCAAAGGCAATTACCATGTGTTCTCTGGTGATAAGTGTATCATATCTATTCACATCTGCATCGCAAATAATCTTCTCCAGCAGGATATTAAAGAGATCACACGATAGGCTGTCTGCTCCTCCTGAAACCTCTTTTGGTATTAAATGGTTCGGAGAGATTCTTTCCTATTCTTACTGAGGAACGCGTATCAGCAAGTGTCATCCTGCAGAGTCTTATTCGTTTTGCAGGGATACCAAACTCAGACATGGCTTGAAATACCTTTGAACGTAAAGGGATATCGAAAGCGGCTTTGTAGTCAACAAAGAGTTGGTAGGTGTTGATTTGTCCTTCTCGGGTGTTTTCCAGGATTTAGCGCAGTGTGAATATCTGGTCCAGGGTGGATTTACCAGGTCTAAAGCCGCATTGAAAGGGCTCAATTATCTTATTGACTTTAGGTTTTAATCTATCACACATTACGCTCGAGAGTATCTTATATGCGATGAGGAGGAGATTTATTCCTCTGTAGTCGGCACGTTCTGTCTTGTCTCCTTTCTTGTGTACGGGACATAGTACGCTGAAATCATCGGGTGTGCGTTATTTTAACCAGATTGCGCAGATAAGCTGATGCATATGCCTTATCAGCGTGTCAACTCCGGTTTTAAATAGTTCAGCGGGTATCCCATCGGCTCCTGCTGCCTTGTTGTTCTTTAGTCGGGTCACTGTTACTTGGACCTAATTCTGACTAGGAGGTAAACATTCTATACCATCATCATTGATTGGTTCTGCGGTATCCCCTTCGCCGCCATCGTCGGACACTAGCAGTTGGATAAAATGTTGTTTCCATATCTGTGTCAGTAACCCGATTTTTTTCTTTGTCTCTGCAGGAGGATGTGCCATCACCAAACCCATCGGTTTAATGTTTTATTCATTGGTACAATTTCCGGATTTCATTCTAGCTCCAATTCGCTCACACTCACGTCTTTCCATTTGTGTTTTCTTTCTGCCGAATAAAGATTTCTCCTTTGCCCTTTTCTTCCGATACCTCTCCTTCATCTGGCGCGTTGCTACGGATTGCAGGGTTGCTCTATATGCTGCATTCTTGGCATCAGTAGCATCTTGACACTCTTGGTCGTACCATGGGTTTCTTGGAGGAGGCTTCCGGTACCCAAGTACGGATTTTGCAGCATTTTCCATGGAGCGGGCGATAGTTTGCTACTGCACCATTATATCATCCGAACAAGGAGTGCTTTCATCAAGCAGTTGGGTCAGTCGAGTGGAGTATGCCGCTGCCATCTGTTGCGTTTGCAGCTTTTCAATGCCCAGTTTCCGTGCAGTGTCAGATCGTACTTTCCTCGCCATGTTCAAACGGATGCGAACCTTTGCTGTAACAAGGTAATGATTCGAATCTATATTCGCTCCACGGATCGATCGTACATCTAACACGCTGGATGAATGTCTTCCATCTATCACAAAGTGATCAATTTGGTTCTTCTTGCTTTGATCGGGTGACAGCCATGTGGCTTTGTGAAAATTTTTATGTTGAAATCGTGTGCTACTAACTAACATGTTTTTTGCCGCGGCGAAATCTATTAGCCTCAACCCATTACTGGATGTTATCTCGTGGAGGCTAAACTTTCCGACTGTTGGATCAAAAATGTCTACCTTCCCTATCTTCGCATTAAAATCTCCCAGAACGATTTAAATATCATAGGCGGGGCAGCGGTCATATTCTTTCTCTAGGCGTTCGTAGAAAATATCTTTGGTCTGCTCGTCCTTGTCTTCCGTCGGGGCATGGGCACAAATAAGGCTGATGTTGAAGAATTTGGCTTTTATGCGGATTGTGGCTAGCCTCTCATCCACCGGAGTAAAGCTGGAGACAAGGTGTTTCAGTCTCCGACTAACCACAGCCAAATTCACGCACCGTGTCATGTCAGCTATACTATAGCTCGTCACCGTTTGGTGTTGTAGTGACACCATTCCCAGTCCATCGCATTTCCTATAAGGACGTTTTCATATACTTTGTATTTCCGTCGGTGTTTTGATCTTCTCCTGCTTTCGTGCCCCAACATTAGAGCGTTTCAAAAAGCAAAAAGTATTTTTTCTGGTAAGAGAAAAGATAAGAAAGAAAAATTTAGTATTTTAGATCCCAGCATGAAATTGGTAAACTAAGTCACACACAGCTACACTCGCTCTGATTGCCCAGGACGCCCCGGAACAAAGTTTCTGGACTCAACCTTATCAACTACCAATTATTCTATGCTAACACTGGTATTCGGCGAGGACCTGCGTAATTTTTCATAAAAATTTAAATTAAAATTGTCAACGTAGTGATGAGACAGGGAGACGGTGGAGCATACCTGGCATCACTTTATCTGACTTTATGCTGGAGCATTTTTCATCCGATTTCGATGAAATTGGGCACGGTAGACTCCTACCAATTCTTGTTAAATGTGGTCCAGATCGGATCATATTCGAATATATGTGCCATATAGACCGATTTCCCGATATAGGGTATTGAGACTATAAAAGGAGCATTTTTCATCCGATTTGGGTGAAATTCTAAATATGGTCCGATCTGGATGATATTCAACAAGAAGGTGTTGGGTGGGGGTACCAAAGCTCACTATTTTAAATTTAATCGCAAACTGATAAAAAATTCTCATTTTAAAGGCTCAATACTCTATATCGGAATATTGGTCTATATGACAGCTATATCCAAATATGGTCCGATCTAAACGATATTCAACAAAAAGGTGAAGAGAGGTACCAAAGCTCACTGTTTCAAATTTCATCGAAATAGAGTGAAAAATTCTCCTTTTTTAGGCTCAATACCCCATATCGGGAGATATGTCTATATGGCAGCTATATCCAAATACGATCCGATCTGGACTACATTTAGCCAGAATTGGTAGGAGTCTACCAGAACTCAATATGCCAAATTTCATCGAAATCAGATGAAAAATGCCAATTTTAGAAGCTCAATACACTATATCGGAAGATCGGTCTATATGACAGCTATATCCAAATATAGTCCGATGGGCACCACATTTGAGAGGAATGGGTCTACCAAAACTCACTGTGCCGATGACCTTAATACCCTATATCGGGATATCGGGCGGTCGGTCTATAGGGCAGCTATATCCAAATATGGTCCGATCTGGACGTTATTCAACAGAAAGGTGAAGAAGTGTGGCAAAACTCACTATTTCAAATTTCATTAAAATCGATTATTATTCCTTTTTTTTGTTGTTGCCTACAAAACAAGGTTTCACTATAATTCACTTTATTCTCTCATGAATATTCCACCCATAATGCAGCTAATGAAAAACATTATCCCCCTCTAACAAAAAAAAAGAAACCCTTGTACTGACATTGATTAATGCTTTGAACGGGCATATTGCACCAGTGTATCAATCAATTTTGGATTTACGATTATGTGATCAATGTTGGCCAAATAAAATCACGTTTTTATAGTACTTTACTGTGTCGATCGATCGATCGATCTGGGGAATACACATGTCTACGAATGAAGCAACTACTGGAAGCAATTTAATGATATCGTACAAATTCTTCTTCTTCATCCACTCATCTTCCGATAATTATGTTGGAAGCTCATAAGTACTTAACTCCATGTGTCTGAATGACTGCAACAATGGATGAGTTGGCATGGCTGCAATCGCCTGTTGCGATTGGAACATCAAAGGTTTGATAATGCGAATGCGAGTTACTTGGCCATATATATTCGAATCAATTATTTCGACAATTGATTTCTACTTTCGATGTGATGCTGCCGATGCACTCTAACGCAAATTGCCAAATGAATTGGCATTTTTGACTGCAAGCGCTGTGGTTGAACAGTGTTGCCAAAGGCGATCGACAGACTTAAAAAAAAAACGCTTTAAAAAGCTAAATATCGACAAAAATTTTCAGTATTTGAAAAAATTTCTATAGAAATAAAATTTTGACGAATGTCCAGTATGCCGTTGACATAGTGCAAAACTTCAGTGAAATTAGATAATAAATGCGCCTTTTATATGCCCAAGACCTTTAATCGGAAGATCGGTATATATGACAGCTTTATCCAAATTAAGACCGATCTGGACCGTACTGAATACGAATGTCGGGAGGCCTTACACAACTCACCCCCGGCAGCCGAGTTGGTAGCGTGCTTGGATTACCAGTGCAGGGGTTCGTTGGTTCGATTTCCGCCAGAAGCCTTGGTCTGTCGCTACTGTGGTATCACAATGGACGTAAATTTGTCTAAGTGAGTCTGTAAAGGACTGCCACTCTTACCTAAACTAACCTACACAACTCACCGTCCCAAACTTCGCCGAAATTCGAAAATAAATGTGGCTTAAATGGGCCTCAGACCTTGAATCGGCAGATCGGTTTATATGGGGGGTTGGGCTATATCAAGATATAGTCCGATATACCCGATCTTCAAGCTTCACCTGCCTATGGGCAAAAAAGAAGCTGTGCAATGTTTCAGCTCAATATCTCTATGTATGTGAATTCAACAGTCAAACCGACGGACGGACATGGCTAGATCGTCTTAGATTTTTACGACGATAAAGAATGTATACACTTTAGAGGACCGGAAATGCATATTTTAAAGTGTTGCAAACGAAATGATAAAATGTATTTACCCCCGTCCTTCGGTGGTGGTTACAAAACACCAAACACTTTGTTGCAACTGACCTCCAGACGAAATCATCAAGTAAGCCATGAAAATAATTTTGAAAAAAAAATTTTCTAATAAAATATTTTTACAAAATTTCTACAGAAATAAAATGTTTACAAAATTTTCAACAGAAATATTGGGTTGCCAAAAAAGGAATTGTCGGTAATATATTGTAGTAGAAATATAGTCGGCGTTGACAAATTTTTTCAACGGCTTGTGACTCTGTAATTGCATTCTTTCTTCTGTCAGTTATCAGCTGTTACTTTTAGCTTGCTTTAGAAAAAAAGTGCGCGAAATTTTGTTTACATTTGTTTGTTTGGCGTCAATTTTAATATGGGTACCACATGTATTGAAAGAAATTCATTTAACAAACCGAATCAACGCTTGTGATATGCACCTTAAACGCAATGAATTCGATCCGTTTTTAAAACGAATCATAACTGGAGATGAAAAATGGATTGTTTACAACAACGTTAGTCGAAAACGATCGTGGTCTAAGCATGGTGAACCAGCTCAAACCACTTCAAAGGCTGATATCCACCAAAAGAAGGTTATGCTGTCTGTTTGGTGGGATTGGAAGGGTGTGGTATATTTTGAGCTGCTTTCAAGGCACCAAACGATTAATTCGGATGTTGTCAACAATTGGACAAATTGAATACAGCCATCAAGAAGAAGCGACCAGAATTGATCAATCGTAAAGGTGTCATATTCCACCAGGACAACGCTAGACCGCACACATCTTTGGTCCCTCGCCAAAAACTGGGTGAGCTTGGCTGGGAACTTTTGATGCATCCACCATATAGCCCTGACCTTGCACCATCAGACTACCATTTATTTCGATCTTTGCAGAACTCCTTAAATGGTAAAACTTTCGGCAATGATGAGGCTATAAAATCGCACTTGGATCAGTTTTTTTGCAGATAAAGGCCAGAAGTTCTATGAATGTGGAATACTAAATTTGCCAGGAAGATGCCAAAAGGTTATCGAACAAAATGGCAATTATATATTTGATTAATGTTCATTCTAAGTTTTATTAAAAATGCATTTACATTCTTTTAAAAAATCCGCAATTACTTTTTAGGCAACCCAATAATTTGAAAAATTTTAAATTTTAGTAAAATGTTCTATATTATCAACATTTTTGACCAAATTAAAAAAAAAAAAAACAACTAAAAAGCCATTAAGTTCGGCCGAGCCGAACTTTGGATATCCACCACCTCGGGTATATATGTAAACCCCCTTTCGTCACAATCCTATGAAAATTGGATAACTTATGCACCCAAATTCGGCATTTGGACATTGAGTGGCCTTATAATATAAGTCACTGTTGAATTTTCAAATTTCAACTAAATCGGGTAATAAATAAAGCTATTATGAGCTTCAGACCCTTAACCGGCATATCGGTCTATATGACACCTACATCTAAATACAGTCCTATTTTTACCATTTTTGGCAGATCGGTCTATATGGCAGCTATATCTAAATATAGTCCGATCTGAACAATAGTTGGGTCCTATGTAAGGAGGCCTAAAGCTACTCACTGTTTCAAATTTAAGCGAAATCGGTTAAAAAATAAAACTTTTATGGACTTCAGACCCTTTATCGGGAGATCGGTCTTTATGGCAGCTATTTCTTAATATAGTCTGATCTAAACCATGTTTGGGTCAGATATTGGGAGGCTTAAAATAACTCACTGTTTCAAATTTCAGCCAAATTAGGCATTAAATAAAGCTTTTATGGGCTTCAGGCCGTTTACCCGAAAATCGGTCTATAAAGCAGCTATATCCAAATAAGGTCTGATTTTGGCCCGTTTAAGAACTTAACCAGCGTGCATCAAAAAAACGTATCTGTGTCAAATTTCAGCTCAATATCTCAATTTTTGAAGCCTGTAACAATGAAACTTAAGCCGATAAGAGAATGGATAGAGGAAAGAGCAGCTCAGTCCATCGTGGTATAATCGAGGCGACGATAGGAAACCTGGATGGAAAAGGAACAGGAACAACTGCCTGAACATAGAACGGTCCTGCAGGCAGAGATCCGGGTGATCACAGAATGCGTGAGGGAAAATTGCAAATTTTTCTACGAGTATTCCATTACAGAACAGGTGTAAACTTCTCACATATCACTGAATGCTGCACGATTCAAGTTTAAGTTCCATGATAGGTTAGGTTAGGTTTAAGTGGCAGTCTACTATCAGACTCACTCAGACGTTTTCGTCCATTGTCATACCACAGAAATAGAAGTAGGAAGATGCCTTCTAGTTTCTGCCGTTGAACCATTCAGATCGCTTTAAAAAGCCCAACAACTTGGTAATGTTCACATCCGCTTAATCAGACAGGTTCTCAAAGAAATGAGAACCTAAAATTTAACTCCTTCTGACTGTCATTGCGGGACACATACAGAAGGTATTTTTATGGTCTCTTCTTCTTCAAAGCCGGCACAGCTTCTGCAAAATTCGTTACTGGCAACCTTCTGTCACTGGTAACGTTCAGTCACTGGCAACCTTCTCATACTGACACGTCTGTTCTAGCCAGTGACAGGAAAGCGGTAGCCCTCTTCAAATCTAGATTAGGCCACATAGTTTTGGGATGCTCACTGTCCCCTCTTTGTGACCAACTATCATTCATTGTCCTTAGGGCCTGGCTCTGAAAACTTAGCTTACATGTCACTAGAGGCATACCCACAGATTCCAGTTTCCCTGGAATGTCAAAGGTAGTTCCTAGTCTCGCAAACCCGTCCGCTTTACCTAGAACAGGTGAAATTTGGACTGTTCAGCCATCTCGTTGAGAGGTCTGCGACAGTCGAGGGCGGTTTTTGTGTTCAGAAATACGTTCTCCAGACAGCCAGGCAGTCTGAGAAGATATTTATGCCAATCTTCCTTATGGCATTATATCTTAGCCATTCCACCACTTCCCTAATTGCAAGGATCTCCGCTTAATGCACACTGCAGTAGTCGGGTAACCTTTTCGATATGACAAGTTTTAGATCTTTAGAGTACACCCCAAAGCCCACCTGGTCGTCTAGTTTGTCTATGTCTATTTAACTTCTATTACAAGGGATATCGTAGTTCCAATCGGTTCTATCAGGAATAGTGGTACAGTACTTTTTATCAAAAAGCAGCTGAGGTAAGGTGTAATCTACACTGCCTGGAACATCGGACATTGCATCAAGGATAACACAGTGTCCGTAGCCGCCAAATGACCAATGATAAGTGGCCTCTTTTTAATAGTCGAGTCCGAACGGTTTGCGATACCTCTTTGGGGAGAAGTTTTTACATGGCATTGTACCTCACAAATGCCGGCAGCATTAAGAGAGGATAACCACCGCTGAAAATTTTTTCTAATATTTACGTCAGGATTCGAACCCAGGCGTTCAGTGTCATGGGCGGACATACTAACATCTGCGCTACTATGGTATGGTGTTGACGCGAGGACGTTGATTGTTAACATCTTTACAGACAGTAAACTGGCTATCAGGCCAATAACAACCTAGACGGTCACCAACAATCTTGGAGTGTAAGAGGGAGATTAACGCCTTTTCTAAGAAGGACACGATTCGCATTGTTTGGATGCCGAGCTTTAGCGGAGTACGGGGGAATAGGAAGAGCAGATGAGTTTGCCGTGAAGGCCAGAGACCTACCGTCAATAAACGTGGTCAATCCGAAGCCATTCAGGCAACTTGGGCCGCCCTAATTCTTTTTCAGTGTTGTTCAGTGAAGTTCCTGAATCCAAAAAGCTAAATGTTAGCAGCACGCACTTTAGCTGCAGCAATTTAGTCATTCGGTGCCAAGCAAGGACTATACGGCGGATGACTCATCAAATCGGTGTTTTGAGTCCTCAAAATACAGTTGTTTGAGCTGATGTGTGAGAGTTCGCATTGTCGTGGTGAAGAGTGATCCGTCTTCGGCGGTTGGTTTTCTTGATTTCTTGGAAGACAATGGGTAAACAAATGGTTGTGTACCACTCAGAATTGACTGTTATGCGTTGTTCAATTGATACAATTGCGACATGTCCAGTTTTTCCGAGAAAACAGTGCTTGAAAGTGCTTCGTGCGCGAGCAACTTTTGTTGGATTTGGCTCATCTTGAAACACCCATACAATCGACTGCTGTTTTCTTTTGGGCTCATACGCGTAAATCCACGATTCGTCCTGTCACTATGTCAGAGACGTGTTTCGAAGCACCGCGATTGTATTTTTGGAGCATTTCTTTCGACCAATCGACACGAATCTTTTTTGAGCGATTGACAAATTGTGTGTGGAATGTATGCTGGTCCCACTAAAGCCTAAGGTTGTCTCAATCTCACGATAGGTCACATGACGATCTTGCAATATCACTACGCGCACATCATCAATGGTTTTTGGAACAACAACTAATTTTGAACGACCTTCACGAAATTCGGCTTGGAGTGAACTACGACCTCGTTTGAATTCACCATACCCTCAATAAACACTGATCCTTGATGGAGCTTCATCGCCAAAAATTGAATTAAGTTCATCGAGGCACTGTTGTTGAGTTAATCCAGGCCGAAAGTTGTAAAAATTAATCGCATGAAAATGTTCACGATTTAATTCCATTTTTTGGCCGATATGAATCTTTTAATTTACTGTAAACAACACAAATAGCGCTCCATAGTCAAAACATTCTGAGTACGTATAACCTCAAAAATTTCAAGCTTTCCGATAGAACTGTCAGTTGGCAGATTGCAACACAAGTGTTGTCTAATCCCGAAATATAAAAGGCAACCTTTGTATAGGCTTAAAAACTCAAAAGATTAGTTTATGTGGGAGCTATATTAGGTTCATACCGTTTTGGACCATACTAGGCGGAGTTTTTGAGAGTCATAACAGAAGTCATTCGGCGAAATTTCAGCCAAATCGGATAATAATTGCATTCTCTGGAGTCTCAATATGTTACATTGGGAGATCGGTTTATATGGGAGCTATATCAGCGTATAGACCGATTTGAACCATACTTGTAGTTGTGTAGATTATTAACATCATTTCAGAAAAGTCTCGTAATAATTGCGACTTCTTGAGGCTCAAGAAATTAAGTCGGGAGAACGGATTACATGAGAGCTATATCAGGTTATAGACCGATTTGGACCATACTCCACTTTTTTCTATATTACACTCAAATATACTTCTGTGCAAAATTTTAGAGCTCCATGTAAACTCTAACTATTTTTGTCCAACGAAGTCACTAAGAGGCAATACTCTGCGACACAGTCCGATTTAAGGACGTGGGCTGCGAACACTCATTTTACACTGTGGTGCTGCGAATCAGTCGGTAGGACGAAGAAAATCCTAGTGGAGATACGGGTCGTGAGAACGCAAGACTATTACTGAAAGGAAGTAAGAACGAGATCAGTATAGGAATACGAGCGCATTTATGCAGAATAGTTGCGGTAAGCGATAGCATGTGTAGGGCATGTGGGGTAGATGATGAGACGTTGGAGCATTTCCTATATAATTGCATTCGCTTTCAAGGCTATCAGACACGGGGCACAATACCCGACTTGAACCGACTAAGAAGCGTGGAAAGGAGAACACCTAAAAATTTTGTAAGTAGCACGAATATTCCTTACTTAGATTTTAGTTTTTCAGTATACTTTTTACTGTTTATAGTGCATAACAAGCCAATTTCTAGTTTAGGTGTAAGTGCGGATTAACATTAACCGCACCCTCTTTTCATCCTAACCTAACTTTTATTTCTATTTTCATTTTCATTTAAATGAAAACATATTGTACCCATTTTTTTTCATTGGAAATATCAACGACTCATTGGCATCTTTGTTCCCATCTGCTGTTGTCATCTTCTTTCCCAATTCCAAATATTGTACATATTTGAAGATAAGTGTTTATTGCGTTTGTTGTGGCAAATTATCACGATCTTAGTTCAATAGTTCGTAATATTTTGTTTTGCCAAAAAAAGATTGTGCCTGATGGTTAGTTTCTGTTGGAGTGTCTGACTGGCGTATGCTGGTCGCTTGAATGGCATATTAGTTTTGTGGTAAAAAAAAAAAAACTCGAAAAAGGGAATGTGTGGTATTTTAACGATTAGAATGGTTGGTGGCATGCTGTCATACGGTGCCTTTGGCCTACTAGTACGTATATTGTGATGAGCATTAGATTTTGAAAGTTCTGCTTAAATTTAAAGGGCCCATTATTTTTTAAAAATAATCCGAGTACAATATCGTGATGTTGTGACAGGCTTTAATGATGAGTACGAATGGAATGAAGTTCCATAATGTTATATAGTTAATGAAAAATTATGGAAATTATTGAAAAATTCCATAAATTTTGATCGTGCTGGATAAACAAAAAATTCTCATAAGTAACCTTAATAAAGTAGGGCTTGTTTTTCGCTTGAAGTCAGTGATCACATTATTTTGTTTTTTTTTTATCAAAAAGTAATTTTGGATATATTGTCAAGCCTAAAATATGTATGGAATGGCTTAAATTTCCGCCATAGCAGAGGGCTCATTGATGTGCTTTACTCTGCCACATTAAATCGTTGGCCCGCAAGTGTGTATTACCAGATATCCTTGGTAGGAAAACACCAAGCTCAACAATGAACGAATGTGCACGTCTATCTATCTTAACTCATTGATAATACTGCCAATTTTTCTTATTATGAGCACAGATGTTGTCTTTTTAATCCGATTTTGGTTAAATTTGGTAAGGTTATGTTTAAGGATTTGCAAATTTAGGTACCAACGCACTGTGCGATAAAATTAGAAAAAAAGGAAAAAAAAATGTGCCGCTTGAGAACGGTTAGAGATTTCGTTTTGAAATTTTAAATGGTAAAAGCTGAGGTGTTAATGAGATCAAAACAAAATTGTAAGAGCCTAGGCGATTTGAGCGCGTTTTGGAAGGCCACTAAAATAGGTCACCTCGGCATTTCCAAAACTTGTTCGGGCTGCTAAATCTTCATTTGTGGTCGGATTTTCAGAATTATTTTTTGGTATTTTGGCCGATATATGCCCTGTATTGTGCGATTTACAAAGATATTTGTGGGTAGACTTTCATTTTAATGCAGGATTTGGATGAATGAATGTCCATTTATCCAAATCTGGACCGATCTGAGCCAAATTGAAGAAGAATGTCGAAAAGCCTAACACAACTCACTGTCCCAAATTTCGGCGACATCGGACAATAAATGCGCCTTTTATGGGCCCAAAATCTTAAATCGAGAGATCGGTCTATATGGCAGCTATATTCAAATCATGATCGATCTAGGCCAAATTAAAAAATTTGTGAAGGGGATTAACTTAACTCACTGTCCCAAATTTAGGCGACATCGGACAATAAATGCGTCTTTTATGGGCCCCAAACATTAAATCGAGAGATCAGTCTATATGGCAGCTATATCCAAATCTGGACCGATCTGGGCCAAATTGATGAAGGATGTCGAAGGTCCTAGCACAACTCACTGTCCCAATTTTCGACGACATCGGACAATAAATGCGCCTTTTATGGGCCCAAAACCTTAAATCGAGAGATCGGTCTATATGGTAGCTATATCCAAATCTGGACCGATCTGTGCCATATTGCAGAAGTTTGTTGAGGGGCTTAACTTAATTCACTGTCCCAAATTTCGGCGTCATCGGACTATAAATGCGTCTTTGACGGGCCAAAAACCTTAAATCGAGAGATCGTTCTATTTGGCAGCTATATCTAAATCTGAACCGATCTGGGCCAAATTGTTGAAGGATGTCGAAGGGCCTAACACAACTCACTGTCCCAAATTTTGGCAAAATCGAAAAATAAATGCGCCTTTTATGGGCGCAAGAACTTAATTCGAGAGATCGGCATATATGGCAGCTACATCCAAATCTGGACCAATCTGAACCAAATTGCAGAAAGATGTCGAAGGACCTATCACAACTCACTGTCCCAAAGTTCAGCAAAATCGGATAATAAATGTGGCTTTTATGGGCCTAAGACCTCAAATCGGCGGATCGGTCTATATGGGGGCTATATCAAGATATAGTCCGATATAGTCCATCTTTGAACTTAACCTTCTTATAGACAAAAAAAAATCTGTGCAAAGTTTCAGTTCAATATCTCTATTTTTAAAGATTGTAACGTGACTTCAACAGACAGACGGACGGACATGATTAGATCGTCTTAGATTTTTACGCTGATCATGATTTATAGGGTCGGAAACGGATATTTCGATGTGTAGCAAACGGAATGACAAATTGAATATACCCCCATCCTTCGGTGGTGGGTATTCAAATAGTATATTCTCAGGCAGCTGTGCTGCAATGTGGTAAGACATTGTAAAGACTCAATCATGAGATGATAGAAACACAGGTTCAATTCTCAGCAGTACACTAAAACTTTTTTCAACCTTTGAAAATCAAACTGTGCAAAAGAACTTGTCATAATGTGAATGGCTGTGGTCAATGGGGACAATATTAACACCAACGTTGATTTTTACTGTGGGTGTATTGAAAAATGTTTTGTCACATGTACACATCCGTACAATTTTATTTTCATCCGATTGATACAACTTGCGCCAATAACTCGCCTTGTCATATCGAGCAATTTTGTACAAGAGCCGTTGCCAGCCGAGCTCTCACTGGGACTCTCTACTCGATACCTGCTGATTGACCGCGACTGTTGTTACAGCTACTCCGTATGAAGCATTCCAGTATCCGAAACCTGTGGACGCGACCGGTAGCTCACAGTCAAGCTTCTCTTGACAGCAATGAACACCACACAGATCGGACCTCAATGTTCCAGCTTTTATAGTGCTTACAACTATCCCGTGTCGGGTGGTCAAGCAATGAATACGGGTAGTGTGTTATCCCGTTCTCCCAGGAAGTTTGGATTACACATTGCCTAAGCCTATTCGGGTTGTGCCAGAGAAGACGACCAGCTGAGCTTTGGCGTGTTCTCTGAAGGACTCGTCCTATAGAGAAAGTTACCCGATAACTATAGTGTTTGTCAAATGGTGATCCTTTTAATAAAAAAAGTGTTGAATTAGCTCAGATATAATGTCATAACGATGATAAATATCGTCTCAAAAAGACAGATTACCGTTAAATCTCTTCTAATCACAAAAACTGCCCTTGGCTGTCCCAGCTCTCTTAAAGACATGGCTGAACAGTTCAAAATATAAAAATTACAGAATTGTAGAGCAGATGAACTTGCAAGACTAGGAACTAACTTAGACATTGCGGGGGAATTAAAATCTGTGGGTATGGTTCAATACGTAAGCTAAGTCTTCAAGATAAGGACCGGAAGGGCAACGATTGCCACAAAGTATTTTTTGTGGACGCTGAAATATTATATGGCCAAAACTAGACTTGGAGAGGTCCAACGCTTTGCTGTCATTAGGTACAGCTACAGAACAGAAGTCTCGGTCATGGTGTCCGTCATGACAGTCCACTGCCTGATCTGAAAACATGTTGATTGGCTGCAGAAGCTGTAATAACTTCTGGAAAAAGAAACAATACAACATCTGCTGTGTATGTGTCCGGCACTGACAAGCAGAAGGAGTACCACTTTAGGTTCGCATTTCTTTAGGGGCTTGTCTGAATTAGCGGTTTTGAAAATTTGCAATTTGTTGGGCTTTTTAAAGTGATCTGAAAAAAAGACGAAGAGCCTCCTCAGCTTAGAATTCATAGTATCCATAGTGGTACTTCACCAGTATGCTCATTTCCCCCAGCCTAAACGCAACATTGACAACATTATTTCGATTAAAGACCACAATAGCAATGTTTACCATCGCTTCTAGAGCAACCTCTGTTCCAGACCTCAACGATCTCGTGATTCCGAAGCTGGGCAGTGTCTCGAACTCCTGCATGCAAGTTCTTCTATCCTTTAAACTACTACTAAGTTTCCCATGAATTTTCCTTTCGGAAAAGGGGATACTTCTCTTATACCAATGAAAAGTAGCCAGTATTAGTAAGGGTATAACCGCCGAACATTTTCCTGAGGTTCAACGGCGGGATTTGAACCCATGCGTTCGCCGTCGTAGTTGGATATGCTGATCCCTGCGCCACGGTGGCATTCATTTTATATTCTTCTAACCTCAGCTTTCCAGGTTGCTTGTCGATATACATAATTTTTGTCTTGGTCACAATCGGGACATAGATCCTGCACGTTGTTATCAATCCTTTCTTTGTAGGAATTGAGGCGGTTGCATCTGCCGGATCATAATTGAGCCAGAACTACTCTGGTTTGCCGGGGGAGGTCAATTTCTTCTAGTCGTTCCCTAAGGACCGCATTCACCCGGTAGCTATTCATAACTGTATAACTTACCGCAGACCGGCCAATTGCTTGGTAGATGGTCAACAAGATTTCTTTGTCAGCACCCCAAGTGCTGCCGGCGAAGGACTCGAGGACATTGTTTCTACTTTTGACTTTATTGCAAATTACTGTGCCATTTGAGAAGAATTTGTTAAAGCTGTGAAATGGGACACCAAGTATTTTGGGTCACTTGTTGGTCGGAATTGTCAATCCGTCGACCATCACTATCAGCCCTCTACGCACCTCATGCATGTATGTAGTGAACAATGTGTCTGATGATTTGGTTGCAGATATCTTCAGATTTCTTGCAGCCAAATGTGAGGCAAGTTCGTTGAGGTAGACGTTTAACCTATGGCAGATGTCATCAATGGGTACTGATGCCATGATTGTACAATCGGGCGCATATGATTCGATCTTTATGCCGTCTGACGGGTGGAATGGGGGATAGATAGTCGTTAATCAAAGTCAGAGATATCGCCCCGCCCTGGGGAACTCCCTGGTTCACACTACGGTGTTTAGATTTCTTATCCCTTTAGGTATTCCACTGGCGACCACACATATAATTTGAGCCCCAGCATTACAGGCCTGGCTGGAGGGACGTATGTCGAATTCCTTGCAGTCCAATACCACGAGGACCGTCTTATCACATGACCTGGGCTGATTAAAGCCACGACAAATGTGTGCGGTGATGGCATGCAAATCAGTTGTTGTGCTATGCAATCTTCAAAATCCATGCTGATACTCGGCGAATGGAAATTCTCTTATGAGGCTCGGGAGGAGTAGTTACTCGAGATGGCTACTGGTGGGAGAAGGGAGATCGGTCTGTTCGACTCCTCTTTACTCAGGTCCCTTTCAGCCTCAGTAGCGCTATCGCTCTGCCCATCTTCCAGACATCAAGTACTATAAGAGTGTTCAAAGACAGGTTGAGGACAGTTCTAAAGTACTCCACTACAGGTAGATCCAGATGAATACGTGTTTTACCCCATTGACATTATTCAGTGTTAGTATCTCTCTCCCTCACATTCAAGCCCATCAGTATTTTCAGTAAAATTGCAAGTTTGCCTATGAACATTCCAATTAAAGAAAAGCGAGGATATTTCCATCATATCAATGAGTGCTTTCCGATTGAAGTTAAAGTCCAAGGGTAAGGAAACTGATTGAAATACAGTCAATCATTGAGTTGTGGTTAGTTTCCCCCTTTAGAAATAAATACCATTCTGACTTTCCTTTTTGCTCTCAAGCCGTAATTTGCTCGCCTTGGCTACACATTGCAGCCATGGCAGAATAATTTCGTGCGACTGATGTAATAGTGCAGAGATAAATTTATTCTTATTTTTATTCTATTTTACTTTAAATTGCTACCAAAAGTGGTATCTGATGATGGTGCTTCTTCATCATGTGACATTTTCCAGCAAAATAAAACGAGAAATGTTGCTGCAGTTGACGGAAATCTTCAACTTTGCCACACAAAATGTGACATGAGAAGTGACAATACTTCAAACAAAAACCAAAGAAACCTATAAGAAATGTCAACATCGTTAAAAGTCTTAGCTTCTCTTTGCCTGTAGCTAAGCAACACCTTAAAAATATTCCCCTCAATGGCTGCATTGGTTTTTCAATTCTTTTTTCTTCTTTTTGTGGTTTTCAAATTTTTCTTGGTGATGTGATTTTGTTTTGGCCATTCACAGAAAAAATGGGACAACAACATCGGTGAGCAGCGCAATTTTGAAAGTGGTAATAAAATTCATAATAGATACCAAAGAAAGCTTAGAAGAGGGAGGATAATTCAGAAAAAATGTAAAACATATCCACTACTCATTGTTGGCAAGAGCTTGGTATTATTTTCCAATTGGTACTGAAGTCATTTGTGAAGTCTTCAGTCGCTCAGCTGCTCGTCCTTTGGCTATAAAAAACTCCATTAGATTGAGCTAAAAATTGAAACGGGCACCACTCATTGACATTTGAGATGGTTCCTCCGCTCTTTCTTAATAGGATATTTGTAGGCAATTTTAGTTTCATTCTTAGATAAAATATTTTTATTGAGCCAAATTCGTTGTAGAAATTTGGCGTTTATTTGGCTTTTTTCCTATTCCTCCGATATTTTTGCGTATGGTTGTTTCTCTGTTTCTTCAATAACGTTCCCATTTTTCCAAATTTCAAAGTTTAACACCAAACATTCAAGACATCATAACCAAATCAAAAGATCAAATCAAAACACATGCACATAATTTCAAAAAAAACGTTTTCTGCCAGTCACCATGCCATACTGCCCTCGTACTAAGTAGCAGCCCAACCAGCAGCCATAACAATAATAATAAACATTTTGAAGATGCTCCTCCAAAAGCTAACAACTTTTAAAAGATTAAAAACATGAGAAAGGAAAAATCAAGTTTCCAATATTTTTAGTTTCGTTCAGAGTTGGTTGAGGATGAACCCAAAAATCGTTGCCTCCAAAAAAAATTGAATTTCAAGATTTTGTTCGCATGTATTCAAAAATACTATTTCTCTGTAGGCCAATAGGTACCAGAAAGTGTGTCCCATGCAACCACTCCCCCTCCTCACACGCCACCACCACCCTCCGGCATGACTGACTAACTTCAATGGAAATCTAATGGGAAATTTTTATTTTTGTCAGAAACGGCGGCTCCTCGCCATGGCAAAATACAAAAAAAAACACACATACACACAAAAAAAACTTTTTATAAGCAAAACCGACAGACAGACAGGCAAAGTTTACTCGTATTTGTATGAGGCGATTCTTTTTTTTCGCCATGTGAAAAATAATGCAGTAATGTGGGAAGTATTTTTTGGCATCATTTTTGCCTTCGATGGATGTACCTTTGTAAGATGATACTCTTGGTACCAAAATTTCATTTGTTTTTGTTTTTTTTTAAGAAGGGGCCCAAGCATGCCCGTTTCTCTGGAGGAGTCTCTTTTTTATGTATCTCGGGGGAGCCCTGTGTGTTATATGTTTTCCACTATTAATTTTCTGCATGTTATCAAGTCATCGTAAATGTTGCTGTTGTCGTTCTCTTTATTTTTCTGGGATTTACAAAGGCTGTTCCACTAAAGCTTGTAACTTCGTCAATGGCATACAAGTTTCAGCTTATAACACACATACCGACATTTTCTATTAATATATACTACATAAGCATATGAGGGTGGTTTGAAGACATTTAAGAGGTGTAAATAATGAGACATTAACACTTTGACATCAATATTCAAACATTCAATTTTGAAGAAACTTGAAGTGAAGTCAAAATTTTTATTAAAAAAAAAACTTTTCGAAATAATCGATATTAGTGCAAAACTTTTTCAACTTAAAATTAAATTAATTTTTCGATAAAAATGTTTGAATAACACCATCCAAAATGAAAAGTGAACCGATCGGATCACTATAGGACTCAAATGAAACATACTTTTGAATAGAATACGAAACATGCATAACAATTTGAGGTCAAATTTCAAGGCGCCGCGGCAGACCAAAACCATGCCACAAACCTCCCTTGAACGGACATGTAGACTGATCGTCACAATATGTTGACTATAATTAAGTCTATTTGAGAATATACTACAAATATGATATCAAAATTCGGCAAGAAGTATTTAAGGCCGCCGAGAACTCTTATACAAATCACAGTTTCAGCGAAGTCGGGCAACAAATCCGCTTTTTATGGGATTAGGACCCTCAATTAGAAGATCGGCCTACATGACAGGTATATCTTAATATAGTCTGATCTGGACCATGTGCTGGTCGGATGAAGGGAGGCCTTATACAAGTCACTGTGTCAAATTCCAACGAAATCAGGGAATAAATGCAGCTTTAGTGGGCTTAAGACCTTTAATCGGCATATCGCTCTATATGGGAGCTATATCTGAATATAGACCGATCTGAGCCATATTTCAGTAGTATGTCGGGAGGCTTAAAATAACTCACTGCTTCAAATTTCAGCGAAATCAGATAATAATTGCGGCATTTATGGGCTAAAGACCGCCAATCGGCAGATCGGTCTATATGTAAGCTATATCTAAAAATGGTCCGATCTAAACCATATTTAGGTCGAATGTCGGGAGGCTTAAAACAACTCACTGAAAGCAGACAATAATTGCGGCATTTATGGGCTAAAGACCGCCAATCGGCAGTTCGGTCTATATGACAGCTATATCTAAAAATGGTCCGATCTAAACCATATTTAAGTCGGATGTCGGGAGGCTTAAAACAACTCACTGTTTCTGATTTCATTGAAATCGGATAATAAATGCGCCTGCTACGGGCTTAAGACCCTAAACCGGCATATCGGTCTATATGGCAGCTATATGTAAACATGGTCCGATATGGGTCATGTTCAGTTTGAATATCGGGGTCCCTAGTACAACTCCTGTTTCAAATTTTAGCGAAATTGGACAACAAGTGCGGTTTCTACGGGTTTAAGACGCTAAATCGCCAGATCGGTCTATATCTATATATGGTCCGATTTGACCCCCTCAAGAACTTATAGAAGAAATACGAGTGCAAAATTTTAACTCAATATCTCGATTTTTGAAGACTGTGAAGCGACAAAATTAATTTTTTTTCTGTTTACAAAAAAAGGAGACATACTGTAGACGATTTTTAAGTAAAATTTTAAAAAAAAATTTTAACTTGAACTTGTGCTATATGTACTTCAAAATAGGCAATTTCTTATTAAAAAATTGGAAAAATCCCTCGTGTTCCAAAATTCCAAATCCCAGATCCCCCAATTGAGCACATGTTTTTATTTTTATACCCACCACCGTAGGATAGGGGGTATATTCATTTAGTCAAACCGTTTGCAACACATCAAAATATCAATGTCCGACCCTACAAAGTATATATATTTCGGATCGTCGTAAAATTCTCTTCTCATTTTTCATCCTATTTCGATGAAATTCCGGTAGATCCCGGATCATCGAAATAGGATGAAAAATGCTACTTTTATTGGCTCATTACACTATATCGGGAGATCGGTCTATATGTCAGCTATATCCAAATATGGTCCGATCTGGACCACATTTGATAGGAATTGGTAGGGATCTACCGGAACACACTGTGCCAAGTTTCATTGAATCCGGGTATTTAATGGATCTTCTATGGCCTCAATACCCTATATCGGGAGATCGGGTGGTCAGTCTTTAGGGCAGCTATATCCAAATATAGTCCGATCTGAACAGCACTTCACATAAATGGGATGGGGTTTACCAGAACCCAATGTGCCAAATTTCATCGAAATCGGTTGAAAAATGACTAATTTATTGCCTCAAGACTTTAAGTCTTGAGATCGGTCAATATAGCGGCTATATACAACTAAAATCCGATTCTATGAGATCAGAAGATCAGGTTTATATACAAAGAATATGAAATCATCAAAAATTTATTGGAAAGTGTTTTTATACCCAAGATATCTGCAAAATTTTAAATACCCAGCTTTTGGGTTTAATTGGGTAAATGCCCGGGTCTTTACCCATTTTACCCAATTTACCGGGTAAATACCTTTTGGGTATTTACCCATCGCCCATCTCTAGAGATGAAGCGGCCACTCAGTGATTAGGCCCTGAAAATATATATCAGATTCGTATTCTACTTGAATATACCTCTTATTTGAGCCCCATAATGCAATGGTCAGCAAATTAATCATATTTGAGTGGTGTTATGGGTGTGAGGTGGCCCCATAGACACTTTTTCCCGAATATTGATATCAGACCCAAAGACCTTTTATTTGAACCCCATATTGATATGGTTGTAAATTTGTACCCTTTCGGGGGTGTTTTTGGGGAGGGGTGGAACCCCAAACACATGGTCCCATGTTTTGATATCAGATTCGTATTCCCTTCACAAATACCTTTCATTTGAGTAATATATGAAAGATTTTTGCGAAGGGATTCGTAATCCCTTCGCAAATACCTTTCATTTCAGTGCTATATTGCCAAAGACCTTTTTTTTATTATTTTAATGTTCTAAATTTAATTCATTAGTTAGAATTATATAAGAATCAAATTCAATATAATCGAAATCTGGATATTCATAACTTCAGTATCAATGATGACAAATTACCTTTAATGTAACTGAAGGTTCATTCCCCCCGACACTGATGGTGATATTTTAATACCAAGTTCGTACTCGACTCTTAAATACCTTTCATTTGATATCCATATTGTCCCAAACGGTAAACATGTCCGTTCGAGTGGGTTTTGGATGGGGCGTCCCCTCAGGTTATTTGACTCCAAAATTTTACACCAATTTCGTGTTTTTGGGGTACCATAAGGTGTTATGTAAAATTTCGCTTTAATTGGTGCACCCATATCCGAGATGTGGCGTTTTTGAAAATAGAGGTATGGGGAGGGTCCTCCCCCACATCGGAAATCAAAAATTTAAGTACCATTTTTTCACCGGGGGCTCAAACTCTTACATCTGTGAAAATTTCTTGACAATCCGTTCAGCCGTTTTTGAGTCTATACGGTACAGACAAATAAACAAACAAATCGCAACAAATTCATTTTCATATAATAGATGAAATAAAATATAAAATATGGCACAAAGTATTATCTTTTGACTTTTGATAACAATATAGAAGATATAGAAATCGGTTCATATTCAGATATCGCTTTCATATGTATGAGGTTTTCTCCTGATTTCTTTTAATTCTTTTTGTTCTAACAAAATTATAACATCAAATTTCTATGCAAGTATTTTTAAAAAAATTAGGGTTTTTCGTTTCAAACTCACTGAACGACCCTCGTAAATATTTCCCCTTCGGCAACCTAGAGACACACAATTTCTTCTTTTAAGACATATTGATTTCATTTGCAGGAACGAAACGAAAAAAAACAACTTTGTAAAAAATTCATTTTTAACGCGCTTGGGTTAATGGGTTTTTAGGCTTCGTTTAAATTTTGTGCTTTTGTTGTGTTACTCTCCTGATCATGTAATGGCAAAAATTTGCAAATGTTACCTGGTACCCCAGGTAAGTGTTTTGCGGAAGATGAGACCTTGCGTGGGAAGATCTGCAATTGTTAAACCCCTTTTTTAAATGAACACAGAAAATAGACAACCATGCAACAACCATGATGGGATAAAGACGATGATGTTGTTCCTCCATCATTATAGCAGCTGTAGTTCAGTTCCTTTGAATCCCCTCGTAACTTAAGGTAGTGGTGTTGCTAATGGTTTATTTTGCAGCTAATAATGATTTATTACGAAAATGGTTATGCTCACCATTGAGCTCTTTAACAAACATCATTCAATTCGAAATCTAAAATTGTATTCAGTGGGGAAAGAAGGAAAAATTGGAAAGAGGGAAAATCCTATTAAATATATATTTTTCTTTTCCTTCTTTTTCCAATTTTGAGGTAATTTTGACAAAGGATTTTTAAACATGCCATAAATTTTCTTTCAATGAAAGTTTTGCAATGCCTATGATTTATGTGTCAGACAATTGAGGAAATTTTGGGATATGAATTGTGGCAGTAATGAAACTGAAAGAAGAGAATTTAACAATGGTTAATAAAAAATGAATTTAATATAATAAATTTAATTTTCATGCCATTGCAATGATTATCCTTTTGAATTTATCTATGGAGAGGAATTGTAGTGATTTCCTGGATTTATTTGTCTTGCATACTGCCAATATGTTTGATTGGAGCCATTATAAATTAAACATCGCTTAGTGAGATTTACAATAACAGTGAGACATACAAAAACTTTTCGCAAGTTTTTATAATGTTTTTTTGATAAACGATGAATGTAGACTTTGAAACAGACCTTCAAGGAATTAAAATTTGGGTTGCATAAGTTCATTAGGTGACTCCCTCAAGCCCAATCTCGCATACTCAATAAAATGCATGAAATGTCCATTAAGTTTTGCTTTGATGGTATTTTCAAAGAAATTAGAAACTGCAGTGATAAATTTAAGTTCAATACTTACTTAGGTGAGTTCACTCCGAGTCCAATCTGGAACTTTGGGTGAAGAATTAAAAAAAAGTGTGAAAAAAGACACAGAAAATTAAGAAGAGATTAGGGGGCAAATTCTTATCCTTTAAAATCACACATATTCGCATCAGCGGAGCATCAGTCCACGCCTATTTGAGTGTCTACCCAGCTAACAAAATTTTTCGGATTTCGTTCCAACATCGGTCCGAGAATTGGATGAATCATCCGATATCTGATCCGATATCTTACCGACATCGTAACTAAAAACGAGAGAAGTGGTTTTCATATTGTCGGAACGACACGGCTAAGGGAAATCTGATACCGTCATATCGTACCGATGTCGGAGCATAATTCTAGGGAAATTCGGATGGGAAGTTTTACGTCGTACTGAATTGGGACCGAACTCGTAGACATTTCGGACCGATTTCTTGACGAATGTCTTACAACTGATGAAACAAAACAAACATTCCAAGGCAACGGTTAACGGCACCACACGCAATTCCAAAAAACAAAATGTTCCCCTTCATCACTTGAGTACATTCCACGCACTTGGTAACGAAATGTTTCTTTGCAAAAATAAAACTGAAGCAAACAATATATTCCTGCGACACTCTCTACAGAAATCGTTACGATATCATTCTTAAATGTCGGAACAGAAAAATAAATTCCCTCAGACTTGTCGAACCGATTTCATTCCGGATATGGTAAGAATTGTCGTATGTTTCGTCAGACAAAGTCGTATCATATTGTTGGCTAGGTAATTTGTGAGTGCCAACAGTGCTTGTCGCGTGTATAGGATTTCATCATTTCAACCATCCCGTCTTCTCCATGTATCTGAGGAGATGAAAAGGCTATAGCTCTTTAGATCCGGACATGAGCAGAACATGTGCTCGATCGTCTTCTCTTCACACTCATTACGACAGCATCCACAATAATTATAATGCTCGTTCATATGGTGAATAGCATTGTGTACGATTCTAAGGCCAGCAGTTCCTTTGTACTCTTTTGTTCAACAAATGACTCGTATATAAAACCGGCAACTGATTTGCTCGCAGTGGAGGAGTTTTTCCTGGCATATTCTTCTCATTTTGCGGAATTTGGGAACCCAAGTTATCGCTATTTCGTGAGCATGGCGTTTAATTAGACATTCTAAACCAGTGTTGGGCAGTAATGCTAGTGCGCGTAATATTTCCAAGCCCATGGGTTTATGTTCTTGTTCGCTAACCCAAGGCCTTGAGGGCCGCCATACAGTCCACATTTTCAATGGTTGTAAATACCAGCATTTAATTTGTGTATATCGTAATGGGATAGAATTCTGTCTGAAGGATCGTACACTAGTCCAGCAACCGAATACCGATGTCGAGTGTCTCGAAATAGACCCACAATCCCTTAGCTAGAAATCCCTTTTGCGAGTCCTGTTCTTCACAGCTTTTCATCAGCACCGGTCTCACAATGGCCGAGTACATCCATCATATCATCTTCAGGCTTATTCACAAATTCCTACCGAACATCCTTCTGCAGGACTAAAAAGCGCACCAAGTCTTTCGGTTTCTTTCCTCCGAATTTCTTTTCCGGGAATCGAGGAAATCATCGCGTACTCCTTCTGTTTGAAAAAATTCAGCAAAAAACGCTGACAGGGTGGTGAGCCTCTAATCCCTTGTCGTGTTGTGGATAAAGGTCATCCTGACCTTAAATGCATGCCCTCTGAAAATAGGACTATACCAGGCTCACTCTGAAAAGCCTTTCCAGCCATGGCATGGTTCCAAATTACGAATCGCCCTCACTATCGTCTTCTCGTCGTCAATGTCACTTATAAGATCTTCCGATGCAGCACCTGTGGGTAATGCGTTATCGTGGTCGTTAACCTACTTCTAAATACATGGCAAGTATGTCTCTTCCCAGGAAGCTTAACATCAGTAGTGCTACCATCTACTATAGGTGCCGTCTTCCCTTCTCAGCAAGTTTGGCGTGTTGGGATATTTAGAGAGCACTTTGCGCAACCTAGATGCCTCACTGGTGCTCTACAATTCTCCGTAGAATGTTGACGCAGAGTTTAACATGTCCCCATATGACGCCGAATGTCTGCGCTTAAATCTCGGCATGAACCTGAGAATAAATTTTTCAGCAGTGGTTATCCCCTAACATTTGTAAGGTATCCAAAAAAAAAAAAACTTCTCCAAATAGTGATGTCACTAAGCGGCAAGCCGTTCGGACTCGGCAAAAAAAGGAGGCTCTATATCATTGAGCCAAAACTTGAATTGGACTGCACTCTTTGATGTGAGAGAAGTATGCCCTGTTTCTTAATGGAATATTAGGTTAGGTTGAAAAGAGCGTGGAGATATTAATCCGCCCCATGCCACTATGGGCATACGGCCAGTTATCGCCTTGTTGTGCGCTCTAAATACAAAAAAATTAACCTCGATAAAAAAATCTAAGTTAGGAATTCCATGCTACTTACAAAACCCTTAATTGTTTTCCATGCCACGCCCTAAGTTGGTTCGTGTCTGGTATTGTGTCCCCACCTAAGTGCCGGTATCTGTTGGACGCGAAAGTCGGGCAATGACATACGAAATGCTCCAACGACCCATCGTCTTCCACGCATGCCCTACACATGCTATCACTTGCCACACCGATTTTATATAAGCGAGCTCGTAGTCCTATGGGTTACGTTATGATACCGAGAGCTATACCGACCTCCTTCTTACTTCCTTTCGGTAATAGCCTCGTCTTCTCGGATTCGGGTTAACCAAGTTTAATGACGGTAATTTTCTGGTCTTTACTGCCAAATCGTCTGCTTTCTCATTCCCAGTTACTCCGCTATGGCCAGGCACCCAAATGATGCGGATCATGCCATCCTCAGAGAATTCGTCAATCTCCTTTTTACTTTCCAAGACTGTTCGTGATCTTACCTTCCCGATTGTTATTGCCCTTATGGTCTGTTTACTATTCGTAAAGAGGTTCATACTCGACGTCCTCGCGTTAACACCACACCACACTCACGCATTTCGTAATCCCTCGGATCTCCGCCTGCAGGATCGTATTATGGTCAGGCAGTCTAAAACAGATCTCAGTTTCTGTGTTCTCAATGTAGACGCCGAGTCCCACTCTGTCCTCTAGCTTTGATCCATCCGTGAAACATGAACTTCCAGATGGCAATACTAGGGTTCATCAGTACAAGACTGTTCCGCTGGCAGCAGTGCCTCGCACTCGACCTCAAGTGTCATCTCAGGTATCCGATCGGAAACCTCTTTCATTCCTTTCAGGTTTCCTATCATCGCCTAAATTAAACCACAATGGTATGACCTGCTCGTATCCTGTATCCATTCTCCCATCGCTTTAAGTATCAAAGCCGCAATGTCTGCCTCACACTTAATCTGTACGTCTATGGGTCGGATATCTAGAAAAATGTCCATTGCCCTAGTAGGAGTGGTCCTCGTCGCTCCGCCTATGCCAAGACAACATGTTCTTTGAACCTGTTGTATGGTCTTTATGTTGCACTTTTTCTCCATCGCAGTCCACCAAACTACTGAGGCGTAAGTAGGTATTGGTCTAACCACGACCCTGTAGAGCCAGTGGATTATCCTCAGATTCAGACCCCATTTCGAGCCTACGGCCCGTCTACATAGTACCCAACATCTGTGAGCTTTCTCAGTACGCTTCTGAATGTGACACTTCCAATTCAGTTTCCTGTCCAAGATCACACCTAAATATTTGACCTTGTCAGATATCGAAATTTTTTTTAAATTGGCCCACCTTTGTCTTCCTCGTGTATTTCCTCGCATATTTCAGTCTTCTCTGGGTTAGCATTGGAACCTCTGGGTCTAGCCCAGTCATATGACATATGCAAGACCTCTCAAAATCAATCTCACAAAATATTCATCTAATAACCGTTTAACCTAATTTGAAAATCTTTCAATTACCAGTCCAGTAATATTTCTAAAACATTCCAAAAACGTTTTTAAGCACATAAGCTGCACATTAAATGAAATTGCATTGCCTCCCCAGATTGGGTGATTGAATAGTCATGAAGTTTTATAACCCAAAAATAATAATAATATCCATTAACACATCCATTCATTTGCGCGACCATTCACTTTTTGTCTTTGCCACATTTTGATGCACCGCAAAACAACTTGGCTATCTAATCATTTCATAATAAGCCAAATGCACGCAACAAACAATAACCCCCCCTCAATCCTCCCCTAAAACCTTCACCAAAGGAGACATTAACAAATCTTTGGTGAGCATCTGTGGCATAAAAACAATCGCCAGAAATCTGCGTACTTGAGATGTGTAGACAACCACCAAGATTTCGCTGGATTTTCATTCTTCTCGCATAGTGTTGGCTGAAAGTTTTCTGAAAATATAAATTTCGTGAAGCTCAATTAAATGATGCCAAATGTTGCTTGCATCCATAGCGACAGAAGCAGCAGCACAAGCAGCAACAAAGTCAATGATGCAACTTAGGTGCTACGACCACCACCGATAAGCGTCCAGTCAGCCAACCTAGCAGGATAGACCAATCCTCCATATGCGCGCAAAAACATGTGTGCACAGTTTTTTTTTTTAATAAAGCTCCCATCTACAATTGTAAATTAGTTGAAAAAATTTTCATAATGTGTGATTGTAATCTTGGACATTCGAGGTACGTTCTTTAACAAGTCAAGCTTTGAATGCGTTTCGCTGCGCACGTGCAGCATTCATTGGGGGTTTTGTGTCATTTGAATAGACATGAAAATCATTGTAAATCTGCGTGAATCAGTGTGTGTGGGTTGTTTTAAAATATTGTCATTGCTTTTTTTAACAAAAAGATTTTTTCTATTTTGCCTAAAGAACAATTAAATTTTTCTTATGGGGCCTATCAGCAATAATTTTTTTTGACATCGAAATTAAGCCATGTCATTCAATTTATTTTTCCATAGTTATTGCAAAAGAGACAAGGTAACTTTTTGTAGATCAAAGACTTTTTGTAGATCATTTAGCACAGCTAAATAACTGTTAGTATTATAGAAGGCGCACTTATGCTTATAAAGTTCTCAACAGTGTTATCGAACTTATAGTCCATTTAAGTGATCATTTATAATCTTTAACGGCCGGACTTCAAGACAAACATTTCAGTTTGGATAGGCGAACACTTACCCGCCTTCGTGGAAGCTTCACTCTTAGAGCTGATGTTGTGTGTAATGATCGCTGTAACATTGTTTTGCATTTGGTCTGTAGCAAACAGATCCAAACTGTGATTTCATTATTACAGACCTTATTCTAAATTTTTTACTTACTGGTATATATTACAGCCCCCTTTTACCCCCTGCTGGGGTAAAAAATGCAAAATTTGCCCATGAACATTACATTAAGGAAGAGGAGCATACTTCCCACATATCAGTAAGTGCAGTCCGATTCAAGTTTAAGCTCAATGATAAGGGGCCTCCTCTTTAAAGCCAAGTCCGAACGGCGTGCCGCAATGCAATACCTCTTTGGAGAGAAGTTTTACATGTCATAGTACCTCACAAATCTTGCCAACATTGGGAGGGGAAAACCACAACTGAAAATTTTTCTGATGGTCACGCCAGGATTCAAACCCAGACGTTCAACGTCATAGACGGGCATGCTAACCTCTGCGCTACGGTGGGCCCTGTGGTACAGAGTATTATAACTAAGTGAAATTCTTCATTACACCCAAAAGGCAGAGAGATAGACCCATTGATAAGCTACCGATCGACTCAGAATCACTTTCTGATTCGATTTAGCCATGTTCGTTTGTATGATGTCCGTCTGATCGTCTTCAAATTTGGCATAAGCGTTTTCATGGCCCTTGATACGAACCCTAAAGAAATTGGAAAAAAATCGGTTCAGATTTGGATATAGCTGTCATATGTTCTTTCGCTTTGGACTAAAATTGCAATTACATCGTCAATAGTAAACCGATTCTCGCGAAATTTTGCACGAGGGATTCTCTTATAAGTCTCGATATTATTGGGTCCATGTTTTGATATAGCTGTCATTCAAACCGATCTCGGATCTTGACTTTTTGCGCCTTTAGGGGGTGCAACTATTATCCGATTTAATTGAAATTTTGCACGCGGTGTTTGGTAATGACTTCCAATAACTGCGGTAGGTATGGTTCAAATCGGTCTATAACCTGATTTTTTTATTGGCGAATTTCATAGAAATCGGTTCGGATTTAGATATAGCTCCCATCAGGGACGTAGCCAAAAAAAAATTTCGTAAATCGTAAATTGCCAAAATTCTTGTTACTGTGAAATTGGTAAAAATACCTCAATTTTATTTTTATACCCACCACCGAAGGATGGGGGTATATTCATTTTGTAATTCCGTTTGCAACACATCGAAATATCCATTTCCGACCCTATAAAGTGTAGATTTCAGCGTAGAAATCTAAGACGATCTTGACATGTCCGTCCGTCTGTCTGTTGAAATCACGTTACAGTCTTAAAAATAGAGATATTGAGCTGGAACTTTGCACAGATTATTTTTTTGTCCATAAGCAGGTTAAGTTCGAAGATGGGCTATATCGGACTATATCTTGACATAGACCGATCCTCCGATTTAGGGTCTTATGCCCATAAAAGCTACATTTATTATCTGATTTTGCTGAAATTTAGGACAGTGGGTTGTGTTAGGCCCTTTCGACATCCTTCGTCAATTTGGCTCAGATCGGTACAGATTTGGATATAGCTGCCATGTAGACCGATCCTCCGATTTAGGATCTTAGGCCCATAAAAGCTACATTTATTATCCGATTTTGCTGAAATTTGGGACAGTGAGTTATGTTAGGCCCCTCGACATCCTTCGTTAGTTTGGCCCAGATCGGTTCAGATTTGGATATAGCTGCCATATAGACCGATTCTCCGATTTTTGGTCTTAGGCTCATAAAAGCCACATTAGTTTTCCGATTTTACTGAAATTAGGGACAGTGAGTTGTGTTAGGCCCATTGACATCCTTCTTCAATTAAGCCCAGATCTGTAGAGATTTAGATATAGCTGCCATATAGAGCGATCCTCCGATTTAGGATCTTAGGCCCATAAAAGCCACATTTATTATCCGATTTTGCTGAAATTTGGGACAGTGAGTTGTGTAAGGCCCATTGATATCCTTCGTCAATTTAGCCCAGATCTGCCCAGATTTAGATATAGCTGCCATATAGACCGATCTCTCGGTTTTAGGTTTTGGGGCCATAATAGGCGCATTTATCGTCCGATTTTGCCGAAATTTGAGACAGTGAGTTGCGTGATGCTCTTCGACGTCCTTCTTTAATTTGGCCCAGATCAGTGCAGATTTGAATATACCTGTCATATAGACCGATCTCTCGATTTAAGGTTTTGGGCCCATAAAAGGCGCATTTATTGTCCGATTTTGTCGATATTTGGGACAGTTCGTTGTGTTAGGCTTTTTGACATCCGTGTCGCGTATGGTTCAGATCGGTTTTGTTATACCCAATTGAACAATGACTTGTACCGATTAGTATTTGGTCCAAATCGGAACATAGTTCGATATAACTGCTATGGGATTTACTATGCAATTTACACCGGATTTTGATGGAAGGTGGTTTACATATATAACCGAGGTGGTGGGTATCCAAACTTCGGCCCGGCCGAACTTAACGCCTTTTTACTTGTTTTTTTTTAATTGTGCAGGAAATTTGGTGCAGGAACAGACACGACGGCGATGACATTTGCACATAAAGTCAGAGCTGAATTTTACACTCACTGCCAACACAGTGCAAATATCTTTTGGAAGTTGTATTGATGGCTTCGAACGCTAGGCAACGGTTTTGTTGCTGCTCCATGTGGCCAGGTTCACATTAACGATGAAAAATGCCCAAGAATAGAGCTCCCTTAGAAAAATTCTAGCTCGAGTTAGGAAAGTGGTATCGTAATGAAATTTGGATTGACATAAAGTAGACGACTTAAACCAGTTACAAAAATTTTTTCCATCAAGTTTTGGAGGAAATTAGCTTTTCAAAAGTCGGCAACTTTTTATATTCCAAAAATCTAACGAAAAAATTTCTCAAAATTATTAGGAGTGAGATTTCTGAAATCCGTTTTAATGTCTTGTTGCATTTGATGGTTTCTATAAAAAATAAATTTATGGTAATAATCCTACTTCTTTTGCCATCTGGTTCTATTTTATGCTAAAATCATTAAATAAAGCTTTCTTCGCTAAATGGTCATAAAATATTAAAATTATTTTTTTGTTGCAAGGAGAAATAAAAAGATATTTCTTAAAAAATTTTTAAAATTCAAAATATTTGAATAAATTCCTATGTGAATATAAATTCTCTAAATTATGAATATATTAGCATATACCCGGTGGCTACGCTGCTTCCGATGGTACACCCAATATCAAGCTATATAGATTTAGCCTTATCCGTAAAGAAATAACATTTTGAAAGTTGTAGTGCCTAAATGTACGAATTGGAAATAAAACCTCTAGTCGGCCGATAAATACTGTCAAGTTGTAACTGTATCGCAATCTTTAGGTCAAATCGGTAGGTATGGTTCAAATCGGTCTAGAACCTGATTTTCGACGACCCAAGCACCGGCTTAAGGGTTTATATTTGGTGCATCTCAATCCACTAGAGCTCTCAAGAAGTATAATCGAGAGATCGGTTGTGAAAATTCACCAAAATCCAAATCGAATAAAAATTGTGCCCTCTTGTGGCTCAAAAAATAAAATCGGAAGATCGGTTTATGTAGGAGAAACATCAGGTTGTGAACCGATTAAGACCATACTTTGCGCAGCTGTTGGAAGTCAAAACAAACCACTTCGTGCAAAATTTCAGTCAGATGGGTAATTAATGAGTCCTTTAGTGGCTCAAGAAGTCAAGATCCGAGATCGGTTTATATTGTAGCTATATCAGGTAATCAACCGATTCAGGACATACTTGGCACAGTTGTTGGAAGTCAAAAAAAAAATACCTGGCGCAAACTGTCAGCCAAATCTGATGAGAATGGCGCCCTCTAGAGGCTTAAGAAGCCATGATCCAGGATCGGTTTATATGGCAGCTATATAAAAACATGCACCAATATACCCCATTTACAATCCCAACCGACTCACACTAATAGGAAGTTTATTCCTTCGAAAGTTATCGTGCTTATATACTTTCTTGATCGTCATGACATTTTAAGTCGAACTAGCCATGTCCGTCCGTCTGTCTGTCGAAAGCACGCTAACTTTCGAAAGAGTAAAGCTAGCCGTTTGAAATTTTGCACAAATTATTAGTGTAGGTCGGTTGGGATTGTAAATGGACTATATCGGACCACGTTTTGATATAGCAGCCATATAAACCGATCTGAGATCTTGACTTCTTGAGCCGCTAGAGGGCACAATTCTTATCCGATTTGGCTGAAATTCAGCATGAGGTGTTTTATTATGACTTCCACAACTGTGCTGAGTATGGTTCAAATCTGTCCATAACCTAATACAGCTACCATATAAACCGATTTGGGGTTTTGACTTCTTGAGCCACTAAAGGACGCAATTATTATCCGATTTGGGTGAAATTTTGCATAAGGTGTTTTGTTATGACTTTCAACAACTGTACTAAAAATAGTTCAAATCGGTTTATAACCTGATGTAGCTGCCATATAAACCGATCTGGAGTTTTGACTTCTTCAGCCTCTACAGGGAGCAATTCCTATCCGATTTGGCTGAAATATTGATTTGTTTTGTTATAACTTCCAACAACTGTATTAAGAATGGTTTAAATCGGTCCATAACCTGATATAGCTGCCATATAAACCGATCTGGGTCTTGACTTCTTGAGCCCCTAGAGAACGCAATTATTATCCGATTTGGCTGAAATTTTGCATGAGGTATTTTTTTCTGATTTTCAACAACTGTGCCAAGAAATTTTCAAATCGGTCTATAACTTGATATAGCTGCCATATAAACCAATCTGGGGTCTTGACTGCTTGAGCCACTAGAAGGCGCAATTATTATCCGATTTAGCTGAAATTTTGTACAACGGTTTCTCTCATGACCTTTAACATACGTGTCAAAATTGGCATGAAACGGTTTATAGCCGAATGCAGCTCCCTTATAAACCGATCTTCCTATTTTACTTCTTCTGCCCCTAAAGTGCGCAATTCTTACTAAATTTGGCTGACATTTTACACAATGACTTCTACTACTTCTACACAATGACTTCTACCGAAATGAACCATAACTTGATATTGTTACAATAACATACCAATTATTTTCTTTTATCCTTTGTTTGCCTAAAAAGAGATACCGAGGCAAGAGCTCGACAAATGCGATCCATCGTGGAGGGTATATAAGATTCGGCCCGGCCGAACTTAGCACACTTTTACTTGTTTTAATTTATTTATTTTGGTACTAAGCTTATAGTACATATGAATTTAGTACCTGGGATATGGTGGCATTAGGTGCTTTAGCCATTAGCTAAAGTTTCATTTATATCATATTACGCTATTAATCCCAGTTTTGCAAAATATTGCTAATGAGTCGCATTGGTCTTGAACCAAATAAATGTATAAAACATTCATATGTACGATAATACGATCATACATCTACCCATTTTGCATATAAGGGTCCAACATAAATATTTTTTTGTATTGTTCCTGAACTTGGCTAAGCAGAAAATAAGCTACACTCATTAGTATAACAACTAATGAAGCACACCTTATTATTGTCACTCCTACATGTAAGTTTGTGTCTTAAGTCTTTTGTTTTCAATGAAACAGCAAAAATTTTAAAAAACAGAGAGAAACATCTGATATAGCCAAGCAACAAATACAATTATTTTCATAAGGAGTTAATATCCGTAGGCTAAATGCAAATGATCAACTCCCGCCATAGCGGGGCACTTAAAAAATGCTTAATAGAAAAAACTAACTACATTTTATAGGCAAGTAAATATATCTCTTTGTAAATTAGACATTCTTGAGCGAATTCATCATCATCATCATAGTCAACTACCACCACCATAGCCATGAGACATCAATATGGCAAATGATGATTACAAAACACTCCTTTAAATTTATTTAAGAAACATTCAGTGACGCAATGAGTTAGAAAATATTTTTAAAAATCAAAAATAAAAACTTATAATTAAATCATAAACTACAGCAATAATGCCAATAACTCTTATTGAGGAAGACAGTATTTTTTTCTATTTTGGCTCAACATCAAGCGGCCCATTTAAATACCAACGAATCAAGTTGACTGAATTTTAAAGCAATTGGAGGAGGAGATATAAACAATGACCCCTCTGATCTTTAACTGGCAGATGGGCTCGAGGCATAGACACCGGCTTAAAGATAGTAGTTGCGAATGGCAAATCGCAGAGCCTGAGGTACTCCAATGGAGACAGGCTGGCAGAAGCCATGTTAACGTGACACCACACATTGACTATAAAAAACCTCGAATGTTGTCTTCTGATATAAAAAAAAACTCAAGAGTTGAATTGCATTTAAAATGCGCATAAATTTTCTATAAATTTCTTGAATCTCCAAGAGGATCTTAATGAGTGAAGATATGAAACGCCAAAGCCAAAGAGGTTTTGAAACAACTCACCATATCCTGGTACACACATTTGCAGTTTTCGATTGCAGGCGGCACTTTAGTGCGGGTTTTTCTTTGAAATGATATTTGCAAAAGGTTAACAAGTGCACCAACAATACCAACACCTTTGCCAACGCCACTTTGACATATGATTAATAGAAGCCATAAAACAATTGCCAACATGTAAGGGACTAATGTGTGTTGTGGTCAATGGGGAATTAAGAATAAATTATTTTTCTGTATCCTCTAGAGATGCAATACACTGGAAATCTGGTAACTATTATCTCATTGACTTTAGGTTTTAATCTTTCACACAGTACGCTCGAGAGTATCTTGTATGCGATGGGGAAAAACTTATTCTCCTTAAGTTGGCACATTCCGTCTTGTTTCCTTTCTTGTGTACGGGACATAGTATGCTGAGGTTCCAATCATCGGATATACGTTCTTCTAGCCAGATTGCGCAGATAAGCTGATGCATACGTGGCCTCCGGTCTTAAATAGTTCAGTGGGTAACCCGTCGGCTCCTGCTGCCTTGTTGTTCTTTAGTCGGGTCACTTCTACTTGGACCTCATTCTGACTAGGAGGTAAACATTCTTTACCATCATCAGGGATTGGTTCTGCGGTATCCTCTTCCCCGCCAATGTCGGACTTTAGCAATTGGGTAAAATGTTATTTCCATATCCTCGGCATGCTATCTGTGTCAGCTACCAGATTTCCTTCTTTGTTTCTGCAGGAGGATGTGTCTGCACCAAAGCCATCGGTTTGATATTTAATTCTTTGGTAAAATTTCCGGAATTCATTCTGACTCCTGTACATCTCCAATTTTCTTGGATTTGGGGCAGTGTGAATATCTGGCCCAGGGTTAATTTACCAAGTCAACAGCCGCATTGATTGGGCCATCTCATTGACTTTAGGTTTTAAATTTTCACACAGTACGCACGAGAGTATCTTGTATGCGATGGGAGGGAGATTTATTCCTCTGTAGTTGGCACATTCCGTCTTGTCTGCTTTTTTTGTGTATGGGACATAGAATGCTAAGGTAACCCCAGTAACCCGTCGGCTCCTGCTGTCTTCTTGTTC
Organism: Stomoxys calcitrans; assembly: GCF_963082655.1. NCBI lineage: Eukaryota > Metazoa > Arthropoda > Insecta > Diptera > Muscidae > Stomoxys > Stomoxys calcitrans. Next base: position 92,832,127 of record NC_081553.1, read on the forward strand.
TTCAGTCGGGTCACTGCTACTTGGACTTTATTCTGACTAGGAGGTAAACATTCTATACCATCATCATTGATTAGTTCTGCGGTATCCTCTTCGCCGCCAACGTCAGACAGTTACCAGATTTCCTTTGTCTCTGCAGGAGGATGTGTCTGCATCAAAGCCATCGGTTTGATGTTTAATTCTTTGGTAGAATTTCCAGAATTCATTCTGAATCCTATACATCTCAATTCGCTCACACTCACGTCTTTCCATTTCCTTTTTCTTTCTGCGGAATAGACGTTTCTCCTCTCTCCATTTCTCTCGATACATCTCCTTCATCTGGCGCGTTGCTACTGATTGCAGGATTGCTTTATAATCCACATTCTTGGCTTCTGAAGCATCTCGACATTCTTGGTCGTGCCATGGGTTTCTTGGAGGAGGCTTCCGGTACCCAAGTACGGATTTCGCGGCATTTTCCATGCCACTGCCATCTGTTGTGCTTGAAGCTTTTTAATGTCCACCTTCCGTGCAGTGTCAGATCGTACTTTCCTCGCCATGTTCAAACGGGTGCGAACCTTTGCCGCAACAAGATAATGATCTGAATCTATATTCGCTCCACGGATCGATCGTACATCTAACACGCTGGATGAATGCCTTCCATCTATCACACAGATCGGTACATATGGCAGCTATATCTTAATATAGTTCGATCTGGACCAAACTGGTTGCGGATATCGATAGGATGTCACTGTTCTAAATATCAACAAAAGCGGGTGATAAGCTCACTCTTAAATTGGTAGGTCGGTCTATATGGCAGCTGTATCTAATTATGGCCCGATATGGGCCATTTGGAGTTCGGATATTGGGTATAGATTGTATACAATATTAGGCCCCATATTGTATACAATATTCGGCCCTACCGCACTTAGCTTGTTTTCTCTTGATTTGACTTTAAGACGAAACTTTTTAAAATTAATAGAAATCTGTTCTCCACTATGTTTTCTATAAAGATTTAAAGAGAGTTAACTCAAAATTTGTCTCATGTTAATGTAATTATTTTAAATTTTTGTATTAATTCGCCAAAATAACAAGTTCATAAACAAAAAAATTTGTAGTTTAAAGATTTTTATTTTGTCGGAGCGGAGCGGATTTTGAGATCGGAAACCCGGGAGCTCCAATTTCAAATAATTTCGCTCCCGCTCCGGCAAAAATAGGCCTGCTCCGCTCCGAATCTCTGAATTAAACTATATAACCAAGGTGGAGGCCACCTTAGCGCAGAGGTTAGCGTGTCCGCCTATGACTCCGAACGCCTGGGTTCGAATCCTGGCGAGTCCTAATGCTGGCAGCATTTAGTGAGGTATTATGCCATGAAAAACTTCTCTCCAAAGAGGTGTCGCACTGTGGCACGCCGTTCGGACTCGGCTATGAAAAGCAGGCCCCTTATCATTGAGCTTAAACATTTGATTCGGACAGCACTCAGTGATATGTGAGAAATTTGGCCCTTAGTGGAATGTTCATGGGCAAAATTTGCATTTGCATTTGGTTTACCCAGATGACATTAACAAGAGATTGGTATTCATAGTTGCGAAGAGGAAAACATTCGCCCTTCGTTTTGCCTGAGAAACAACATCTCCTCCTACGTATGATATAAACATGGTATCTTTATTTTTTACATATACAAGTAAATCATATGCAATCTTATTATATAAATGTAACCACAGAGTATAATTCCAAATTAGACATGGGAGGCATCTTTTTTTCCATGTAGACATTTTATTTTTTTTTAATTTCAATAAAATGAGTATCTAATTTTGCATATCTCATTATTTGGCATTGCATGCCATTCACTTGATATTTGGGATACGAAAAATAATTTATGGAACATCTTTTACAATTTAGCCGCTTCAAGCCTATCAAAACCCAATCTTACTCGAAGCTCAATAAATAAAAATAATTTATTTGATTTTTTGAAAATACACCTCCTCCAAATGCTTTCCGAAAATTCTTTAGCATGAGTTGTGAGAGTTCTTAGATATTTACAACTAGTGGTTACAAATGTTTCTAAACTAGCCGTAAACAACACGTACACCTATGTCACACGCTGTTGTAATGGCATAAACAAAAACAAACAAAAAATGGTAAAACAACATTCAAGTACTTTAAAATCAGATAAACTTTTTAAATTGAAGATGCCAACAATAAAAATAATATTTTGCAATCATTGTCATTACCCATTACCACCAACAATGCTGCTTGCCGCCTTCACCGCTAACACCACAGCCTGGCGGTAGATTCCAAATGCAAAAGCCCAGACCCATCCATCGTCATCAACATCAACTTTAGATGCCATAGTCATAGCCACCGCCTTCGGTTAATGCTTCCACAACCATGAATGAGAAGATAGATGGATGGACAGACGGACAGATGGATGAGCACAATTCAGGGAACTACACCAGCAACTACAAAGAAATCTTCATCATCATCTTCTTGTTCATCATCATCAGACAAAGACAAGTTCTCATAGGAATGATGTAGACTGTTGGACCATCAACCAACAGAAACGGCAGCAGTCGCCGCAAAATTCGCTGTTTGCCGAAGTTGTCGCACCACAGTCTCGCTCATTAGCATTTATTATTGTTGTAATAATGCCTAAGCATTACATGTGAATTACCAAATATTGCTATTTTTCTGAATTTTTTTTTTGTCTTGTGTTTTTTTTTGGAAAAATTCCCATTTATACAAATGCACTCACTCACACTCCCCCTCTCATACACATACATTTGTAAATTATTACGAAAAATTTGTTTTATGCATTTTTTCGTGAATTTTCTTTTTAACAAAAAGAAGACACTCTTGCACAGTTGCTTTGAAAGATTAAATTTGCAATTTGCCACAACTGGCATGCTTAGACAAACAACACTCGGGGAAATTTTTAATCAAAACCATTTATTTAAAAAGTAGATAACTTTCTTGTGGAAGAAGTCGTAATTCGATTAAAAATAATTCGCCTAAAAGGCTGGTACTATGTTCGCTTACATTTTTTAAAGAATAGATTTTGAAGCTTAACACTTGCTGATTTCATTCAGTAGGACATTCCCGTAACTTGTGAAATATTTTTAACTAGCTGAACCGGGTCCGCTCCGCTGCGCCTTCTTTTACTTTATGTGGAACAAAATTATCCTTGAATACTTATTTTCGAAAATTAAAGAGCTTTTAGGGAAATACTGCGCTACGAAATGAGCCCCACATCGACCTGGTCGGTGAATATGCCCAATTTAGGGGTGTTTTGGGGAGTGGGGTGCTCCCCCAAACACTTACCCCTGAAAATATATCGTTCTCTACTCTTAAATATCATTTATTTTAACTCCATATTGTGAGTGAGCAAATACGTCCTATTTGGGGGTTGTTATGGGAGTGGGACGTATTTTAGAGTAGAATGCGAATCTGATTTATATTTTCAGGGTCAAGACACTGAGTGGCCGCCCCTTCCCCCAAAATACCCCCCAAACCGATCATGTTTGCCGACTATGGAAATATGGGTCTCAAATAAACGGTATTTGGGAGTAAACCACGAATCTGATATCAACATTCGAGACCAACTGTCTAGGGGACGTCCCACTCCCATAACAACCCCCAAATAGGACGTATTTGCTCACTCACAATATGTTTTCAACTCTGAAAATCTAACATAGTACCAGCCATAAGTCTTTTCGGGATATAAGTGAATGGTAAGACATATCATTCGATTTGGTCCATAATTATCATATGCGTTGAAGAATCTAATACGTCATCAAATTTCAACAAAATCAAGTCACAAATACACCCTGCATGGTATAGCTATGAGCAATAAACGGGTTGAAACTCTAAGCTCCGGTTTGTGTGCATCAACAGGTTTCGGATAATTTATTAAATCTAGTAGTAGCGGACAATCAGCAGCATTGAGTGGAGAGTATAAGTGAAAGGCCAGGCGACAACGGGTCTCGTTTTAATACTGAGTGCTTAGGATACTTGATATGACAAGGCACGTGGTTTGCCATAATGTTCCCGGGGCATTCGGTCATATGGACCGAAATGAGCTTGCTCACCTATGGAGCTTGACGAGGATCGCTACCTTCACATATACGCCACAACAAATACGCCTTTTATGAGCTCCCAAATTTTAAGTGGTACTTACTTATCTACTTGAGCCTCCCGGTAGCCGTGCTATAGCATGCTTTGATTACCAATGTGGGGGTTATGGGCTCGATTCCCACCAAAATTGCCTAAGTCTGATCCAAGACTGCCACTATAATCTTACCTAACATACTTATCTACTTAGTGGGAATAGATTTCCAAGCGACTCGATTTTGTATGCTCCTTATTTCATTTCTGAAACTTAGTTTCGAGATCCTTGGTCTTCCCCTTCCCTTTCTGCGTTTACCATCAGGATCATTATACCCTACACCACCCCGGCACAGGATAGCTGTTAACACCACACAGGCTGGAACATTGAGGTCCGATCAGTATGGGGTTCATTGCTATTACGAGAAGCTTAGCTGCGAGCTACCGGGTGCGTCCACAAGTTGCGGATAGTGGAATGCATACGGAGTAGCTGCAACGGCAGTCGCGGACACTCAGCGGCATCGAGTTATAATAACCAATTACCACCATGTTCCCACGGCGACCGGTCCTTTGGACCGGAACGAACTTGCTAAACTACAGGACGGAGGTTCGCCCCCTCTACATGCAAATGTGATTACAACAACAACAGAGTACTATAACTTAGTGCATTTGTTTATAACACTCAGAAGGAAGAGAAATAGACCCATTGATAAGAATACCGATCGACTCAGAATCACTTTCTGATTCGATTTAGCTATGTCCGTCTGTCTCTCTGTCTTTTTTAGTTTGATATAAAGGAGATCACATGATAATCGGTCGCTAAAACTAATTTAGTATTGAACGGTTCATTCCGATTTTACCTGTGGAACGTGTGTTATCTAGCACGTACGTATAGGGCTGTGGAAGGCGCCTTTATAGTCGACGAAAATACGGCAAGTGGTGATCTGTATTTTTGATCTTCTGCAGAAGATGGCGTAGGGTGAATATTATACCCTCCGCCATAGGATGGGTAACATCTCGAGATATGCGTCTAAAACCCCATAAAGCATATATATTGTTGATCGTCATGACATTAGCCGCGAACTAGCCATGTCCGTCCGTCTGTCGAAAGCACGCTAACTTTTGAAATCTAACCACTTGAAATTTAGCACAAATACTTATTATTGATGTAGGTCGGTTGGAATTGTAAATGGGCCAAATCGGCCCATGTTTTGATATAGCTGCCATATAAACCTTTCTTGGGTCTTGACTTCTTGAGCCTCTATAGGGCGCAATTCTCGACCGATTTTACTCAAATTTTACACATAGTGTTTTGATATCACTTCCAACAACTGTGCGAAGTATGGTCCAAATCGGTGCCATATAAACCGATCTGGGATCCTGAGTTCTTGTTTTTGTCTATGATAGATTTACCTGGTCTGAAGCTGTATTGATAAGGTCCATGTACCTCGTAAGTTTTAGATTTAAATCTCCCACACAGCCCTCTCGAATATATTTGGCATGCGATGGGAAGGAGATTTATTTGTCCCTTGTGTACGCTGAGTATAAAAGCAACTGGTAGGCGTTCCGCTGACCAGATTGCGGAGAAGAGCTGATGCATATGCCACTGACCTTTAGTAATTCAGATAATAAATTGTAGACTTATTTTGCTTTGTTATTCTATATCGCTCATCAAGAATATTCTGAACTCATAATAGGTATTAATTTGCGGTAAAAAATTTAAGTCACTCAAGGATAGCTATGATAGTTGCAGTCCGCCATCAGACTCACTTAGATGTTTTCGTCCATAGTCATACCACAGGAACAGAAGAAGGAAGATGCCTTCTAATTTCTACCATTGAACCATCCAGATCGCTTTAAAAAGCCTAAAAAATGCGAACGTTCACATCCGCCAAATCAGACAGATTCTCAAAGAAATTAAAACCTAAAGTGCCAGAACGGGACACACACACAGATGGTGTTCTATAGCAGCGATGTCCAAAATGAAAATGCGATTGTATGTGTGTATTACTCTCTTTAAGTATTTTTAATACTCTCAGTATCTAAAAAATCATTTTTGGACTGAATGATTGGCGTTTGCAAAAGTAAATATAATATTGCAAATGCGAATTTGCCTATGAACATTCCAGTAAGGAACTGGGAAAAACTTCTCAACTATGAGTGCTGTCCGATTCAATTTTTCTTGGATGTCCTCACAGCTTCTGCAAAAGTCGTTATTGGGAACCTTCAGTTTGTCAGCATGTTTTCCGATTAGGCAGTGACCTATCATGACGAGCACAATGACTGAGACGTCTGTTACAGCCAATGACAGCAAAGCGGTAGATCTCTTGAAGTCTAGATTAGTGCACATGTTGTAGTTTTGGAATGCTCACAACCCCCTCTTTGTGACCATTTACCATTCGTTGCCCTTCGGGCCTGATTCTGACAACTTAGCTTACATGTCGCTAGAGGCATACCCATACAGATTCCAGCTTCCCTGGAATATGTAAGGTAGTTCCTAGTCTCGAAAGCTCGTCCGCTTTACAATTCTCTGGGATATCTCTGTGGCCCGGCACCCAGAACAGGTGAATTTTTAACTGTTCCGCCATCTCGTTAAGAGATCTGCGACAGTCGAAGATGCGGTGGTGGTATCAGGCCGTAGCATGTTGTCTGCTACTGAGACCTCGACTGGTGGAGCGGCTGCGCCAGGCTCCACTAAACGACTGGTCAGCAGGGGCTTTTAATGAAGACACCTGGTTCGATACTAAAGGCCAAGACTGTTTTATCTTCGCATGCCTATAACTTGCCTAGGTCAAACTTCTCTGGCAAGCCAATATGTTCTTTAAGAGGTTGGAATAATAAAAAGCGTATTGAGAAGCTTGCCGCGGATGATCGTAAAACTCTCACCCATAAGGAGAGAGGCTCCCTTAATTGGGCTCAGAGATTAGGAAACGGCAGCGCAATGCAAATTTGCCAATTAACATTTCACTAAGGAACTGGGGCAAACTTCTCACATATGACTGAGTACTGTCCAATTCAAATTTTAAACTTAATGATAAGGGACCTCCTTTTTATAGCAGAGTCCGAATGGCGTACGCAGTGAGACACCTCTTTGGGTGACGTTTTAACATGCCATAGTACCTCACAAATGTCGCCAGCACTAGGTGAGGATAACCACCGCTGAAAATTTTTTCTCATGTTCTCACCAGTATTCGAACTCAGTCGTTCAGTGTCATAGGCGTACATGCTAACCTCTGAGCTACGGTGGCCTCCGTAACGGCACCGAAGGCCGCCAAAATGCTGCGATCAATTGGAGGGCATCCCATGCCCAAAATAACTAAAGCGGGCATAGAATATGGGTCCAAGGACCTTTCTTTCTTTCTTTTTTTTTCGACAAAGGAGAAGAACAGGGATGCATATCTAAGATATTCCTTCTCGACCAATAGCACATGCTTGGATACCAAGTATTCCCTCAGATCCTGAATCCATACGTGGGAGACTAAATCTCAGTATTGCAACCACTGACTGGAAAATTGGTAGATTGAATGAGGCTGATGGTGACCAGAAACATGCAGTATTCGTACTAAATTCCGACTGTCTCGTAGACCTCAAAAAGTCTGAATTCAACATGTTGAGATTGAAGGTGTATAGAAGCGGTGGCGTTGGGGAATCAGGAGACGACGCAGCAGTTGTTGCTGAACACTTGTCTGAGGAACTATCGATCACATCTCTAAAGTCTGGCGGACTGCAGCAGACTAAAAATCCCCCTGCCAAGAACGAGACTGTAAGCGAAGGTGTCGAAACGGGACCCGACAAGCGCTTTGTTGGTGGGTCATCCGGTTGGATTGGGTTCAAGGTGTGCGCCGGCGGGGAAGGACGTAACTCAAAAGGTACTTCGATAGTAGCAGCTAGTGAAGCATCTAAGGAGAAATTGTCCACATCACAACTGTTCAGTGTCCTGAGGGAGAGTGGTTCTACTGCTTTCTCAACAGCTCTGGATGCGTAGGGAAACTCATCATGAAAAGATCGAATGAATCTTGTGACGATGAACCCCTGGCAGACTCAAAAGAAGAGGCTAACGCAATAGTGGTTGAAGTTCTGAATCCTTACTATAGTCCCGTTTCAACAGATAAATCTCCACCATTATAAGGCCACTTCGGCGGCACAAAAAGTCCTTCTGATGGCAGTAGGATTTTAGGTGGTTTGTATCTAGGAACCATGGGTGTATGGAGAAATGATTCGTGGACTAAGAATTCCTGGATTAAACTACTCAAGGGTACGGGGAGTGGTAGACAAAGAGGCTGTATTCTTGCAAAAAGTAGACCAAATGTTTTTCTTCTTGCGTCGCTTAGCACTTTGCTGGTTGATGCCGCTTCTGCAAGAAAAAAGAAGCAACCCCTCGGCGGATTGTAATAAATTTTGGCACATATTCTGCACGACTATTTATTTTTGAGAAAAATGTGGAACAGCAGAGAAACACCTCAAGGAGGTGTACTGTTTCCTATACTTTGGAATATAGCCATGAACTACAATATATATACACAACAATATATAGTTCATGGAAGAAAAAAGTGTAGAAGTGGTCGCGAATGCTGATGACGTGACTATTGCGGTTAGAGGAAAGTTTCGAAAACACTACTTCAAATGTCGCAATACCGAATACGCTCCATTCAAGCGTCAAAGTTCAAAATTGTTTAACTTTTCCGCGTTGCTTATGTTGAATTTGTGTGCAGGGTGCATTTTTGTAACGCGACGCTCAAAACCAAAGCTCAACGCGCCCATTCTGTCTTGGCCAAATGTCGCAATACCGAATACGCTCCATTCAAGCGTCAAAGTTCAAAATTGTTTAACTTTTCCGCGTTGCTTATGTTGAATTTGTGTGCAGGGTGCATTTTTGTAACGCGACGCTCAAAACCAAAGCTCAACGCGCCCATTCTGTCTTGGCCTTAAGAATTATTATTATGATTATTATTATTATTCTTAAGGCCAAGACAGAATGGGCGCGTTGAGCTTTGGTTTTGAGCGTCGCGTTACAAAAATGCACCCTGCACACAAATTCAACATAAGCAACGCGGAAAAGTTAAACAATTTTGAACTTTGACGCTTGAATGGAGCGTATTCGGTATTGCGACATTTGGCCAAGACAGAATGGGCGCGTTGAGCTTTGGTTTTGAGCGTCGCGTTACAAAAATGCACCCTGCACACAAATTCAACATAAGCAACGCGGAAAAGTTAAACAATTTTGAACTTTGACGCTTGAATGGAGCGTATTCGGTATTGCGACATTTGAAGTAGTGTTTTTGATCTTCAAAGTAAAAAAATTGTTTACCTTTTGCGAGGTTCTTTTTTAACATTTGCATTTTTTAACGCGACGCTACTTATTCTGTTTAGGCCGTTAGAGATATACTTCAGGAAGCTCTGCGTACGACAGCGAAGTGGCCTACCGAATGTGGTCTTGCCATAAATCCATCTAAGAGGGAAGTTTTTGCTTTTTAAAGCGATCTGGATGGTTTAACGGTAGGAACTAGAAGGCATCTTTCTTCTCCTGCTCCTGTGGTATCACAATGGATGATAACGTCAAGTCAGTCTGATGGCAGACTACTACTGAAACCGTACCCACCTTATCTAACCTACTGGCTGCAGGATTACTATGGGAGGCTGCATAAGTGAGGATTTCGCGAAATTTTCCATAGAGTGGGCAATGATATGATGCACAATGGTAGTAGGTACAGCACATAAAACCCTACGAAAACATACTGAAAATCTGGAATACCTGTAATGGTTCGATTCCGAACCCTCATAACTTTTGACTGAAGAATCGGATTTTAAAACATGTTACAGCACATTTGTTGTAAATTTAGAAATCGGTTTACAAACGGCTTAGCAAATCATAAAATACGAGATCAGTCTACAAGATTTTTAGAGGAAGATTTTCCGGAGGAATTTTTCACCTGAGCTTAGCTATTAGCAAATATAATTAGGGGGAGAACCTTACACATTTTATACATGTATTATACTATTGCAATAAAAATGTGTGCGAAAAAATTGCCCTTATTTTGCACTAGTTGTCGCTCACATAATAATTTTATTATAAATCTACCTGGGTGGAATTTTTAAGTCCTTAGAAGCCTCAATCATTAACGGATTTAGTTTTTCCGAATTTCAAGAATGAACTGAGCTTCTTATTGTAAATTTTTTAGCAGAATCCATGGGGTTTGGTACTCAAAATTCGACTGAGCAAGTTCTTTTCACATTTTGTAGGTTATAATTATAATTTAACTATTGAATCGAATTTTTATCTCGAGATTACCTCTATTGCCGATTGCATTCTTTATCAGTCTCATATTTTTATTCGTAATTCGCAATTCGTAAGCGACATATAGCATTATTGTGCAGACCTCCAGTCAGTCTTTCTTTTGGTGTAGCAACCGGTTGGGTATGCATTATTGAGCTGTTTGTTAAGGAGGATATATTAAAATTTTATAAGTTTTGTTATGTTATATAACAACACACAAAGTAGCTGTAACAACTCCTGTGACCTGTTTTTGAATTAAAAACAAACTGAAATTGATTAGGAGGCGCTAGAAACGAATATCTACATGAACAAATTGTTTGTCTTTATTGTGCCAAAGCAAATAAAATCTAGGCGCTTTTATATTCCATATTAAATTATAATCCATCCGTCTTTGAAATGTGTGTCAGTAGTCATTAGTAAATAGTATAGAGTATCTACTTATGGTAAACTTGTAATGATATGACAGAAAAGTGTAAGCTACGAAATTTGGTTACACCACTTACTTATCTATGAGTTGTATAATAATCTACTACAACTACTATACTCCAAAGAAGCGATAGACAAATACACATACACTATTGCCGGTTATTGTAATCACACATTAGAACATAAGCCCATGTACTTTATAGCAAATTACATATAAATCTGTTAGTGTTTCTATCACTGCTTTAAGGTAACATATATTGCTTGCGCATTTGATTTTTTTCAAAACTTTAGGTCATGAATTAGGGCAACTGTTGTTGCATTAAAAACCCCTCTTAACAGGCCTACTGATTATCTTAACAAACTCCATCCAACTTAATATGAGCTGCATTTCACGCGGTTATCTGTTGAGGTGAGAATAATGTTTGCGTTTTCGAATTAAACATATTTGGCCATTATGTCTAATTACTCACGCTTTAGATGGTTTAATTGATGCTGTCATTTCAAAACAAAAAACCTCAAAGAGGAAATCAACTAAAATACAATTTATATTCCCAACAAAAACATACACGAAACGATCTACAATTTTCAGCTCGTGTCGTACTATGGCCTTTATGTTGTTGGCATTTCAAAACAAAAAATGAATGGGGTACTTAGAAATTTACCATAGAAACCCCTCAATCATTTTCAGGAATTTTATGTCATTCTTGCGGTTTTCCCCTAAAGGGGAGCTTATAAGCTGAAGGTCATTTGGATAAGGTAAATAAATAAATCATTATTGCTTTTAAGTGTTATTTATGCCAACAATTCTGAATTCCATTACCAGGCAATTTGCAAAGTTTTTTCTTTTAGTTGGTCTTCAAGACTACCTCGAATCATCCATCTTTTTCCATTGTAGATGAATGAATGGTGCGAATAAAGAAAAATTTATAACATCATCACGTTTTAATAACATTAATTGTTAATGATTTGTTTATAGTAACAATATCATGGTATCATTATGGGCAAATTTGTCATGATGTGGCGAAAGGAAATGGTAGCGCAATGTTGAACTCAAACAGCGCACAAAGCAAAACAAATTAAAATCGAATAAAATGATCAGCAGATGGCGATGATGATGATGTTCTTCAGGTGGAAAGAAATCGACAAAGCACAGTGGGACTAAATAAAAAATCTTTCAAGTAATAAAAATCCTAATACTTAAGTATCAGGCAGTGCAGGGGCGAGAAACCTAACACAGCCTAACAAACAGGGACCCGACTACGAACCCATCACCGGCTTCAAGATTCAGAAGACTAATGTAGGTAAATATCCTAATATTGAAACATTAGGCAGCGCAGCGACAGGAATCTCAATGCAGCCTTACGAACAGGGAGACGATGATGGTACCATCACCTACTCCCAAGAAGCCAATTTACTTAAGATTTGGAAGACTAAGATAGACAATTATCCTAGTATTGAAACATCAGGCAATACAGGAAATGGAAACTCAATACAGCCTAACGAACAGAGACCCAACGATGGAACCATTACCGACTTTATAAAGATTCGGAAGACTAGGAAAAGCAAAGAACCCAATACGATAACATCAGGCAGTGCAGTAAGAGAAAAGTCAATGCAGTCTAAAAAACATGGAGCAGACGATGAGATCATCACCTACTCCCAAGATGCCCATTTAGTGGAGGACCAATGACTGAGGTCATCCAGATAACCCTCCACCGGAGCGAGACAGCTACTCACGATCTGGTGAAGAAAATCAGCAAGCGCAAGATTCATATTGCCTTAATTTAGGAGCCATGGACGACGCGGAACAAAGTTTCTGGACTGAACCATACAACTACCAATTATTCTATGCTAACAGTGGTACTCGGCCGAGGATCTGCGTTATTTGTCGTACAAATTCAAACTATGCATTTTCCCCAGAGTTGTCAATGTCAGATATAACAGTGATGAGACAGGGAGACGGTGGAGCATACCTGCCAACACTTTATTTGCCTTTTGACTCTTCGACACCGCCACCTACGTCGAAGCTGCAACGGTTGGTGAGGAAAGCAAAACAGACAGGAAATGAGGTACTAATAGGATGCGATGCGAACTCTCATCACATTTCGTGGGGTAGTAGCAACATTAAAAGGCGGGGCCAAGACTTGGCAGAATTCTTGAATACTAACGACCTAATAACACTTAATATTGGTAACACTGCTACCTTTATTAACAGGATTAGGGAGGAGGTTTTAGTGTGACAATATGTTCGGAATATCTAATCGATGAGGTTCAGAATTGGAGGGTCTCCATCGTTACATTAGGCTTAGAATAACACGGCCAGGGCCGAATCCGATAAGCTTCCATATTAAGTTGAAGACCAACTGGCCACAATTCGGAAGACTATACTAAGAAGAAGACTTGGGCAAGATAATTCTTGGAAAAGAAAGGAAATCAGCCGAAGAAAAGCCCTGGATAACCAGGGAGATTCACAACATTGGAAAAGAGATCCGAAGACTTTTAAACGTCGTAAAAACGGAAGTATATTGGGATGTGTATTACACATGGCTCAAGAAGTACAATGCGATTACCAGAGCGGCAAAACGTGCCTCCTGGAAGCTATTCTGTGACCTGGTCGACAGCGTTAATGATGCCGCCAAGATGAAAAAGTTTATCTCAAAAACCCATTTTCAAAATGAAACGTTAGTAGACGACATGGGAATGGGAGCAGAAACATCGGGGGACATATTATAGGCTTTTGAAATACGGAATTTATGGAGAAGGAATCCTTGAGGATCTTCAAGCTATTTAAGTCACCCGGACCTGATGGAATATTTCCGGTGTTACTACAAAAGAGGCCGCCTGATCACGCAACTATTTTCACAGCGTGCCTAGGGCTTGCATACACTCCGAAGGACTGGCTGGAGGTAAGGATGGTGTTTATACCCAAGCCCGGCAAGGCAAATTATGCTACACCAAAGGCCTATAAGTCTTTCGTCCTTTCTACTCAAAACCATGGAACGCTTTGTAGATACATGATAAAGAGTAGGACATTCAGCGAACTTCTCAAATACAAACAGCATGCCTGTGTCAAGGGAAGATCGGTGGAGACTGCCCGGCACGAGGTTGTGCATAAAATAGAAGAATCCTTCGATGCCAAGACCTACACATTGGCGGTTTGCATTGACATCGAGCAGGCGTTTAATAAGTTGCGGACCGACACATTAATCCAATCCTAAGACCAGTACCAGGAGGACCGGGTCCCTAGAGACTGTATAAACTATATGCTAACAATGTACCATGACATAAATATATTTGGGTGACCACCAAAAATAACCTATTACGGATGCTGACTGAGGAGGGATTTTAACCCGTCGCTATGCAGACGATGTTATAATACTTCTTAGGGGTAAGGATCTGAACCAGCTACGCAGACTGGGCTAAACCCAAGGGTCTCAATTTTAACCCAGAGAAGACAGAAATGTGCCTTATCACGAGGAAGACGAAGGTGGGCCATTTCGACGTGCCCTGAAAAAAAATTTCATCGGTGGTTATCTCCTTACAAATGCTGGCTACATTTGTGAGGTATCCTGCCCTGTTACAACTACTCTACTATGTGGTGTCGCTATGCGGCACTCCGTTCGGACTCAGCATTAAAAAGGATGTCCCTTATCATTGAGCTTAAACTTTAATCTGACTGCACTCATTGATATGAGGGAAGTGTCCCCTATTCCTTAGTGGAATTTTCATGGGAAATTTTGTAGTTTAGTAAAATGTATTTACAAATTTAACTCCTTCCATTGTACTACCATTCACTGTAGGCAATCATAACCTGTAAGAACTCGTCATGAATGACTCTGAATATGATGAACCAATAGACGAATCAGTTTATTTATTTTATTTTATTTAAGCCACAAAATGTTCTCATCATGTTTGTTTTTTTTTTTTTTAGAAAAAATCATTAAAATTCTGTCATGAGAAAATTGTTTTCGTTTTTTGTTTGTGTTTTTCGTTCTTTTGTTTTACTCTTCATACTTAATTTAACTACTTCAGTTGATGAGACCTTGATGTGGATATCACAACGATGGAACTTGTCTTTACGGTACAGGTGAATGCTTGGCTCAAGCAGTGGATCTCTGTGGCATTTTGTATACTTAGTTTGAACTTATTGATGTAGTCACTCACTCGCACTCCACCATTGGAAGTAATGGTAAATAAACGAATGTAGCATGTGTTATGATTCTTTAATTTTTATTTATAAAAAATATGTTATTGTTTGGAATCTAGTTCAATTGCTTTTTTATATATAAAACTGCTTTTTTAGGTTTGAGAAAACTGGTTGTTATAAACTTCTGTGATTTTTTTTTTTTGCAGATTCTATTGTATATTAATTATTGATGGCGTGCACTTGGCTATTAGATGGTTTATCTTGGTCAAGGTTTTCTAAATGAAAGTTTTTATTTGCAAGTTTTTCAATTAACTTTGATTGAGAGGCTAACAAATAAGGAAAGAACCATAAGGTAAGCATGTTTTTTTATCTTTAATAATTTAATTCATATCTTCGCTTTGATAATACTTAAAAATAATTAACATTTTAATTCAATTTTCTCAGTAATTTAACAAAAATATTTGCAACATATAATCTTTATGATAAAATTATAAATAAATTTAAATAATATAATAATTTTCTATACGCGACACTTCTACTGTGGTACAGGGTATTATAACTTCTTAGCTTCCCAAAAAACTTGCTGAATTTTCAGCAGCTTTGTAAATAAGTTCAAGCCACACAGCGCACTTATTTGACTGGTGAAATTATAAGACAATGTCCCACTTGAATGCGCTTCCACTTTGTATCCAATTCAGCGCATGGAGAAGCGCAAAACAGAGAATAGGAATTCATTAACACTCCCATGTTCCTTTAAAATCGTTATATGTTCTGTCGTTCGTTAAAAATCGTGCCAAACACACAAAATGAATGCTTCCATACAGGAGTGCAACTATGTATGCGGATAAAAAAGCACCCACTTACGCTAGAGCACCGAAAATGCGCTAGTTTCAGCACTACATTTTCTTGCATGCGAATAATCCATTGTGTTAGAATTATTATATAAACAATTGTTTAAAATAGCGCTGAATTCAGCGCACGAAACAGTTGCATTTCATGGAAGAGCTTACAGTATGCACACAGAATTGTAAGTGCTTCTAATTTTTTTGAAAATTTTTTGCTGGGATAGTGCATTTGTTTGTAACACCCAAAAGGAAGAGAGCTAGTTCCATTGATAATCATACCGATCTTGTGTAAAAAGCACAAGTCGAAAATTTCATCGGATTATCTTCAAAATTGGCACAGGCATTTCTGTAGCCAAGAGACGAAGTCTATTGAAACTGGAAGGTAATCGGTTCAAATTTGGATATTACTCGCATATACAGTGGCACCGAAAAGTCTACATACCCCACTCAAAATGGGCGTTCTATAAAACGAAATTTATATACGTAAAAGTGTTTCCATAAAATATCGAATGTTGCTAAAATTGTTCTCCATGGTCAGCACTGTTATCATTAGCAAAAATGTGTGGAGTTATATCATATACCCATTACGTGATCCTCAGTTTATGAAGCACTAATTTACAAAAAGGTATGTGGATTTTTCTGTGTCACTGTATATATGTTCGTACGAATTGGACTAATATTGTAATAATGTGCTCATTTGCTTACCGATTTTCCCCCAATAAGGCACTTACAATTTCTTCTGACTCACGGCGTTGGTGTTGAATTTCATAGAAATCGGCCCATATTTGGATACAGCAACCACATATATGTATCACCTGATTTTCATTTCTAGAACCACTGCAAGCGCATTTATTGACCAATTTTCCCAAAATTTTGCACAACGCTTTCCTCTACAAATTGTAAAGTAGCCCATTAACATTCAATTATGGAACAGGGACAAACTTTTTACATATCAATGAGTGCCGTTCGATTCAATTTAAAGCTCAATGAGGGGCCTCCTTTTTAAAGCGGAGTCCGAATGGAATGCCGTAGTGCGACACCTCTTTGGGGAGAAGTTTTTAAATGCCATAGTACCTCTCAAATGTCGCCAACATTAGGAGGAGATACTTCTAGAGCCAAGTACATTTATCCACCAATCTTGCCAAAATTTTGCACATCGATTTTGTCGACAACTACCACAATATCTTAAAAAAATATTCTTGGTCTTCTTTTCCTTGTCTTCCGTCGGGGCATGGGCACAAACAAGGCTGATGTTTATGAATTTGGCTTTTATGTGGATTGTGGCTAGCCTCTCATCTACCCGAGTAAAGCTGCAGACAAAATGTGGATTGTGGCTAGCCTCTCATCTACCCGAGTAAAGCTGCAGACAAGGTGTTTCAGTCTCCGACTAACAACAAATCCACAGCCAAATTCATGCCTCATGTTATGGCAGCTATAGTATAGTTCGTCACCGTTTGGTGTTGTAGTGACGCCATTCCCAGTCCATCGCATTTCCTGTAAGGCGGTAATATTTGCCTTGTACTTCTCTAATACATCCGCCAGCGCGTATACTGCAACTTTTCTATAGAGAGTGCGGACTTTCCAGGTGCAGATCCGCAAATTATGGTCTTTTTTTCGTTTGCGTGGATCGTCAACGTTGGGGGGTCCGTTTTTACTATTCCTTTTTTTCTCATAGTAGTTCTCACAGTTTTCCGGGGGCGGGTAAATGGCGTGGCGCCCAAACCGCATGGGCTTTGTGGGATTGCACATGTTTCGTTGTGGCGAGCCGCTTGCTCCAAAATCCGACGCTCGCCTCCAGCCGCCCCTAACCTGATGTTGGCCATTGGTTATTTGAAGGCTCCAATAACTCGCCTTGTTATCTCGAGTTGCATTGGCACTCAGAATTTAATTAAGAGCCAGTGCCACTTGACTCCTCACTGAGACTCTCCTCTCGAAAATCGTCGACTACACGCAGGCGCGTTTTCAGCTACTTCGTATAAAAACGAAGCTTTCCACCATCTGTAACCTGTGGACGCTCCCGGTAGTTTTCAGCTAAGCTTCCCGTGGTAGCGATGGACATCACACAAGTCGGAGCTCAAAGTTCCAGCCTGTATGGTGCTCAAGTAATTCCGTGTCATCCGTCCTGTATAAAATATAATAAAAAATAAATAAAAATAATAAAAAAAAACTATGCTTAAAACATTACCCTTCTCTTGATTCATATCGTTACCCCCCCGCTGAATATAATTCAAAGAATTATTTATTGATAGTTTGGTTTTTTAAACTGGAATTCACACTTTTTACTTTAAATGCATTCGTGTTAAAAACGCACAATATTTTTTTTAATTCTACTTTAACGCTGCCTTAGAGAAGAATAATTCCTCCTCAAATTATTTCTCTTAAATATCAGGTTCATTGAAAATGGAAAACTTTACTAAAGCTTTGTGAATGGCTTGCAACTGTGATGCAGGTGTGCTAATAGCATAAATCAATTGAACGCCAACATTAGTATGGAAAATAAGTCAATTACGTACAATAAAAGAAAAATGAGTACTCTCGACTTGGGTTTGTATAGTCCAACAAATACATAGTTGCAGTGATTCATGCCATAGCTCCATATACAGAATATTAAAGCTGTGTCACATGTGTTCAAGTATCTCACGATTTTTTCCCAAGAGGTCAAATATTTATTACTTTATTAAAAAGCCATTGAAATTTTGTTTTCCTTAATCATCAGGCGGTACCACTAGCAAATTTTCCTAAGAAATGAAATTTTGATAAAATTTCATAAAGAAATTACATTTTGACAAAATCGTATTCATTGTATTTTCGTTGCTCTGTTTTTTTCATAGTTCTTATTGAAAATTTTACGAAATCTCCTATAGAAATGATATTTTGACAAAATTCCTATAGAAAATGCAATTTGAGATATGAGTTCAATATCGCCCTCCTATGTTAGGTTAGTTTAGGTTAGATTGAAAAGAGGGTGCATATATTAATCCGACCCATTATCGACATACACCGAAGCCAGTAATTGGCTTGTTGTGCGCTCTAAAAACTATAAAGTAACCTCTAAAAAGAAAATTTTAAGTTAGGAATTCCGTGCTACTTACAAAATCCTTAATTGTTTTCAATGCCACTCCCCTAAGTTGGTTCATGTCTGATATTGTGTCTCCATCTAAGTACCGGTATCTATTGGACGCGAAAGCCGGGCAGTGACAAAGGAAATGCTCCAACGTCTCATCATCTTCCCTGCATGCCCTACACATGATATCACTTGCCGCGTCGATTTTACATAAGGGAGCTCGTAGTCCTATGTGTCCCCTTATGATACCAATAGCTATACTGACCTCCTTCTTGCTTCCTTTCAGTAATAGCCTCGTCTTCTCACGATCTGGATTCCCTCAATAGGATTTTCGCCGTCCTACCGACCGTTTCGCTGTTCCACAATGTTGCATGCTCATTCGTCGCCCACAACCTTAACTCGGACTGCGTCGACCCGAAAGGCTTCGGGTTAACCAAGTTTATTGACGGCAGTCCTCTGGCCTTCACCGCCAAATCGTCTGCCCTTTCATTTCACCTTACTCCCTTATGGCCCGGCACCCAAATGATGCGGATTTTCCCATCCTCAGAGAAGGCGTTAATCTCCTTCTTACACTGCAAGACTGTTCGTGACCTTACCGTCCTGGTTGTTATTGCCCTTATGGCAGTTTTACTGTCGGTAAAGATGTTCAGACTCGAAGTCCTCGCGTTAGCACCACACCACTTCACGCATTCCGTGATCGCCCGGATCTCCGCCTGCAGAACCGTATTATGGTCGGGCAGTCTAAAACAGATGTCAGTCCCTGGGTTTTCAATGTAAACCCCCAGGCCGACTCTGTCCTCTAGCTTTGATCCATCCGTGTAACATGATCTTCCAGATGGCAATGCTAGGGTTCCGTCAATCCAAGACTGTGCCAATGGCAAAAGTGCGTTGCACTCGACTTCAAGGTTCATCTCAGGTATCCGATCGGAAACCTCTCCACTTTCTTCTAGGTTTCCTATCGTCGCCTCGGTTATACCGCGATGGTGTGAGCTGCTCCCTTCCTCAATCCATTCTCCCATCGCCTTAAGTCTCATAGCCGTAGTGGCTGCCTCACACTTAATCTGTATGTCAATGGGTCGGATATGTAGAATAGTCTCCAGGGCCCTAGTGGTCGTGGTCCTCATCGCTCCGCCTATGCCAAGACAACATGTTCTCTGAACTTGTTGTATGGTCCTTATGTTGCACTTTTTTCCATAGCAGAAAAAAAAGTACAACATAAGGCCCATACAACAAGTTCAGAGAACATGTTGTCTTGGCATAGGCGGAGCGACGAGGATCACGCCCACTAGGCGCTGGAGACTATTCTAGATATCCGACCCATTGACATGCAGATTAAGTGTGAGGCAGCCACTACGGCTATGAGATTTAAGGCGATGGGAGAATCGCCCTCCTACAAATCCGGCGATTATGCTTCACATAAGTCCATCATTCGGTATAGCGAAATCTCATTATTCATTCTATTTAAATAATAATAACTCAAGCGTTTATTAATTCTATTGATCAACAACTCTTTTACAAATTAACTTTTTCCCAAGTGCTTAGAAATAAAAGACGAAAAAAACAGACAACACATTCCCACATAGAAAAATAAAATTAACCATCGATGAGTTTGTGGTTTTCAATTTTTGGGTTTTCATTGTCTGCTAAATGTCAGTTGCTTTTGCATTTGAACTGATCAGCATCCAGCTGAGACCCCATACACAATGCCCAAAGCAAACGAGTATTTTACAATAAAGACAACCAAACAACAATAACAGCAAAAATCACATACACAGATCTGTACTGGTTGGTATTCATATCACACCACATGGATGTAATTTATAATTGATTTTAACTTAAACCCTATGCAATAACATTGTTACAAACGAACAAACATGACGTTTTAGGTGTTTTTCTAAGGCTAATCTGTTTTCGGATTGGAAATGTAAAACCAACCAAAACCAATATAGGTATTTACACAACATTTAAACCTTGACATATGATTGAAGTTCACCCTAGAAAAAGAAGCCGAAGAATCTTTGTATGTAAGTAAGTTGCCTATTGAATTGAACTATTATTGTTGTTGTTTTTATTTCATTACAATTACGGAAACAAAATGCGTCTCTTTTTAAGTGCCAAACAGCAACAACTCTCAATTAGGCAAAGACATTATTTTGAAGTACTACATAATAGCTTAATTGGTTTGGGATCAATTGTCTATTTGGCGTTAATGAGTTTTTTTACAAGAATTGTGTGTGAAGGGTTTTTGTGTGCGAGCGCAACAATTGTTTGGTGCTTGAATGAGATGAAATGAAAACAAAAGACTTAGGAAACGAACTTGAAATGTTGTATATTTCATAATAACCAAAGCTTTGTGTAAGAATCATTTGTTTCCTAATTATTTTGAAAGAAGCGAGCATTATGTACTAGAAAGGAGAAGCATAGATTGGTGACCAATAGTAGCTTCACCAAATTTGACCTAGAAATTGTTTTTTTGTTTGTTGCAAAACCGCTAGAAGTCATAGATTTTACATTTAAACATTTTTGGTTATTATTAATTTGACAAAAAAAAAACGATATTGATGGAGAACAAGTTACGCCTGTAAGTTTCAAGACTCACCAGACATGGAGGCTCCAAAGGTCGAAAGTAGATAAGTAATAATTATAACGAAGCAGGTTATATATACTATCGCGGGATTATCGAGGCGGCTGTAGGATGGTGGTGACTTTGGGATGTTGGAAACCAAACAACGGTTCTTATTGGTTTTGGTTTGGCAAAATCCAGGCTTATATTCTTCCTTTATCGCAAATGTGCCCACAAACCTCCCCGCGGTAGCTGCCTTTAACATCCCTTAAAGATAGTCAGCTTAAATCTGCCACGAGTTCACCTGTAGAACGGTAACAAGAAAAAGCGTGCCAAGTTCGCCGGGCCGAATCTTGGGAGCTTAACACCATGGATTCTGCAAAAAAATTTATACAAAATAAATTTATTTGAAGGGCATAATTTTATTCTACATACCAAACTTCTGTTAAAACAACAGAAATTAAAGTTTCTAGAAACCGAACAAGGATGATCGAGAGACCGCTTTACATGGGAGCTATATAGACTGATTTGGACCGTATTTGGCACAGTTGTTGGAAGTCGTAACAGAACACCACATGCAAAATTTCAGCCAAATCGGACAAAAATTGCGGCTTGTAAGGACTTAAGAAGTAAAATCGGGAAATTAGTTTATATGAGAGCTATATCAGGTTATAGACCGATTTGGACTGTACTAGGCTCAGATATTGGAAATAATATCACAATACTAAATGCACAAATTCACTCTCTAATCACTATGTGCAAATTTTCATCCAAATCGGACGAAAATTGCGGCTTGTAAGGACTCAAGAATTCAAATCAGGAGATCGGTTTATATGAGAGCTATATCAGGTAATAAACCGATTTGGACCGTACTAAACACAGTTGTTGAAAGTCATATCACAATACTAAATGCAAAATTTCAGCCAAGTCGGACAAAAATTGCTACTTGTAAGGGCTCAAAAATAAAATCGGGAGATCGGTTTATATGGGAGCTATATTAGTGGTGAGGCCCCTTGACACCAAGGAATAAATTTTTATGTCAGATTTGTGCTCTACTTTTAAATACCATTCATTTGATATCCTGTTGGGGCGTTTTTTGGGCATGGGGTATCACCCGAACGCTTTGGGCGAAATTTTTATACCAAGTTAGTACTCTACTCTTAAATATCTTTCTTTTGATACCCATATTGTCCCAATCGGTAAGCATGTTTTCTGGGTAGGTTTTGGGATGGGACGTCCCCTCAGGTTATTTGACCCAACAATATAATATCAATTTTGTGTTTTAGGGGTACCATAAGGTGACATACAAAATTTCTCTTAAATCGGTAGACGCATCTATGAGAATTGGGGTATGGGGGAGGGTGGATTTAGCTAAAAATGTATATAAAATTAATTTAATTTTATTCATCATACCAAACTTCTGCCAAACCAGTAACAATTGAAGCTTCTAGGAACAAGGATGATCGGGAGACCGGTTTATATGAGATCTATATCAGTATATCAGTTTGGAAAACAAGAAGAGAGACTGACATAGAAATGGACATAACCAAATCGCATCAAAAAGTGATTCTGAGTTGATCGGGATGCTTGTTAATGGGCCCATCTCTCTCCCTGTACGACAGTAGTGCTGTAGAGTATAAAGCTGTTTTAAAACTTGAACCCATTTTTTGAATAACCTCAGCTTTCGAACACTTTGATAGTCCGTGCTCAGAAACTTAGTACGAAACAATTTTTAATATTTTAAACTTAAATCGATCTCGACCAAATGATCCATTTGCAATGGCCAACGATGTACATCAATAAGAAGTATCTATGAAAAATTTCATGCGGATAGGCTCATTCATTGGACGAACATGGGTTGACTCTCTTAACCCATTAACGACGAATGGGAAGAAAAAATACCCAAGAACAGAATTATCTTAGAAAATTTCTAGCTCGAGTTAGGAAAAAGGTACTCTAATGAAATTTGGATTGACATAAAGTGGAGGAAAGAGACAAGTTTAAACATATCCCGTCTTATAACCATTTGATGGTTTCTATATAAAAAAAAACAAATTAATGGCGATAATCCTACTACTTTTGACTTCAGGTCCGGTTTTATGTCAAAGTCATTAAAATCCACTTTTCTTCGCCAAATGGTCATAAAATATGAAGAAAATTATTTTTTTTTGTAATATAAGCATATTGGCAAAGGAAATAAATAAAATATTTATTAATTTAAATTTTTTTTAACAATTTAAAAAAAAAATAGTCGACTTCGGAGTCGAAGTCGAGCAATCTTCCTGAAGTCGTAGTGGAAGTCGTGTCAAAATTGCTCGACTCCGCAGCCTTCAGAATGACCCCAAACAACACTAGCAATAAAGCTTTTAAATCCCCGGAAATGTTGTAGAAATTTTAGATTATCCCCAAAATTTAAATGTTTCATATATTTTCGTTGGGCCAATTTCCCATTTATTTGAGGGAAAAGCATTTGATCCATATTAGGACAAAAATTAATTATACAGTTTAACCCCAAAAGTGTGGAAAACTCTATAATCTAAACCAATCAATACTGATTGGGACGAGTTTTAAGAGAGTCTGTAGATTGACTAAGGAAGTATTTCAAATTTTATCAAAATTTTATGCAAAATAAACCTTCTGTGCCTTGTCTCCTGCTGTAAATCATATATTTTAATGTTATACCCTCTACCATAGGATGGGGATATACTATTCCTATCCTATTCGCCATTCCGTTTGTAACATCCCGAAATATTTAACAATTGCTATCCGATTTGGCTGAAATTTTGCACAAGATGCTTTGTTATGACTCCCAACAACTGTGTCAAGTATGGTTCAAATCGTTTCATCTCTTGATATAGCTCCCATATGAACCGACCTCTGCCTTATACTCCTTGAGCCTCTAAAATGCGCAATTATCATACGATTTGGGTAAATTTTTCCAGATGATGTTTAATTATGACTCCCAACGGTCGTGTATGGTCTAAATTGCTCCATCACCTCACATAACTCTCACATAACCCACTCTTCAAATTTGACTTCTTAGGCCTTCATAAAATTACCAAAAATTATTCAAATAACTTGTCAAGATCCGATCAATGGTGGAGGAATATAAGATTCGGCCAGCCCAAACTTAATGCGCTTTTACTTGCTACATTTTAATGCAGGCATTTTTTTTTTTTTTTTGTTTCATAAAAAGGATAAACCCAACTAACAGTTGACTTGAATATTTCCTGGCAAAACCTTTTCATACCTATTCCCATCCTCACACAATAACATAAGTAGTGACTGCTCGTTAGTAACGAGTTTCATTTTCCTTTCATTTAATTGAAATACTATTCCCAGCATAGATAGAAATCGTGCATTTTACATTTAAGGTTTTAACTTTTGTATGTAAATTTGGTAACATCTTCAAAATATCTAAAGTCACCACTGCAAAAGACTGCAACGTCAATCGAAAATGCTTAGGAAAAAAAAACCAACCCAACAGAAAATGTAAGCCCAACCAACGAGTCAGCAACTCAAGCATCATCATGACTTTTTGACACCAACCAGCCAACCGATTCAAGTAAAAAAATGGATGAACAAAATTTACATGACATGTTTTATACTTTTGGCCTTAACCAAGATCGTGGCTGTATTCTTTGAAAAAATCTCCCGCCACCCCCCCCAAAACCACACAGAGGAAGGAATCAAAGGTAACGACTTCAGGGCAAAAGATTCAAATTGGGTACGGTATACGTCAAAGCCTTTGCCTCAACCAAAAAAAAAGGTACCAATGCATCCACTTTGTCAAACAAGACCCAGGGAAAGGGGACCAAGGCAAAAAAAAAATAAAGTTATTGAAAGATTTATTTGCAGCGCGTTAAAATAATAATTGGCAAATTTGTATTATTGTCAAAAAGATTTTCTGCTGGTTTTTCTTTGGGTCTTTTCCATGGCTGTTTTGTTTTTTTTTTTTTTTGTTATATACCCCCTCCAACAAAATGTGGAAATCAAATATTTTTGTGGCAGCACCAAAGGGGCCATAAACGCCAAGGTTAATTGGCAAATGTTTTTGCATGAATTTAAATGCCCATTTAGGTTTATGGGATTTTTTTTTTTTTTCAAAATAAAATATTTTTATTTTTTTTTTCTTCGCATTCTACCATTTGAATTGATTTCTTTTGTGTGCATCATAGCATAGCCTCCCCCAATTTATTCGTATGTAGGTTTTTTGAGGGTACTTAAATTGAGTCTTTAAAATCTCCACACAACTCATGTGAGTGATGATAGTTAAACCAAGACCAAATGAAGTTATTACTTTGTTCATATACTACTCGCATGAAGTAATTGTTATTTAAGGTTCACAGTAGGGTGGTATGAAGCAGTGAGGGAGTGAAATTTCGTTTAAGAAAATACTAACGAATTTTGATTTTGGTTAAGAGACCAGGTGGCTGAGTTGATAGCAGGGTTCGATTCCCATCATCTCTGTCGATAGCACGCTAAGGCGCATGAAATTTTGCACAAATACTTTCTATTAGTGTAGATTTGCTGCGACTGGAAATGGACCATATCGGTCAAAATTTTGATATAGGTGCCATTTAAACCGATTTCGAATCTTGAGTCTTGAACTCGATTTAGCTGAAAATTTGTATGAGGTATACAATACAAATACAATCTGAATCAGTCTGTAAGTTGACATAGCTCCCATTTAAACCGATCTCCCGATATAACTTCTTGAGCCTCTATTCAATTTTGCAATTTTTATTCGATTTGGCTGACAATGGCTTCTACAAAAGTATCTACCATCCAAACCAAGTAAAGGGTAATTTTTTTGAGGTTAGGATTTTCATGCATTAGTATTTGACAGATCACGTGGGATTTCAGACATGGTGTCAAAGAGAAAGATGCTCAGTATGCTTTGACATTTCATCATGAATAGACTTACTAACGAGCAACGCTTGCAAATCATAGAATTTTATTACCAAAATCAGTGTTCGGTTCGAAATGTGTTCATTCACCGTAACGTTGCGTCCAACAGCATCTTTGAAAAAATACGGTCCAATGATTCCACCAGCGTACAAACCACACCAAACAGTGCATTTTTCGGGATGCATGGGCAGTTCTTGAACGGCTTCTGGTTGCTCTTCACTCCAAATGCGGCAATTTTGCTTATTTACGTAGCCATTCAACCAGAAATGAGCCTCATCGCTGAACAAAATTTGTCAAAATTTGAACACATTTCGAACCGAACACTGATTTTGGTAATAAATTTCAATGATTTGCAAGCGTTGCTCGTTAGTAAGTCTATTCAAGATGAAATGTCAAAGCATACTGAGCATCTTTCTCTTTGACACCATGTCTGAAATCCCACGTGATCTGTCAAATACTAATGCATGAAAATCCTAACCTCAAAAAAATCACCCTTTATGATTCGAAACGATCAATAATCTCATATAGCTCCAATAGAATAGCACTTCATATCCATTATCCTTTATTTGCCAATAAAGAGATACTGGACAAAGAACATGACAAATGCTATCAATGGTGGAGAGTATATATAATTCGGTCTGGCCGAATTAAACACGCTTTTACTTGTTTCTGATGTTCTTGCCTGGATTCGAACCCATTGCCACAGGACGAAATGTTAACCTTTGTGCCCCGGTGGCCTCCAATGGTTAATCTTATTGATATACTAACCTTGATTGCACTCCATTTCAGCTTGTCCACCATCGGATAAAAGCTAACTTCAACCTAGTAGTAACCATGAGTTCCCTAGAGTATGGTTGCCCTGCTAGCCGAGTTATTAGTGTTTTCGGATTACCAGTACGTGAGTCGTGGGTTCGATTCCCACGAAAGGCATGGCCTGTCTCCATTGCGATTTCATAATAGCTACATGTGTGTACTTCAGGCTGTGTTCTTCTCTGGGGAAGACATGGACCAGTACTCCGTGGCCCACAGGTAACGTTCTAACATCTGAAGTGGCCTTTCGCATAGTTATAGTGGGAAAAACTGGGTCAGAACTTTGATTTCTTCGTTTAAAATTCTCAAGGAAGACCTATTTCTATTTTGCTGCTTTTTTATGTTTCTGCGAAAAAAGGCAATTCGCTTAAAAATAAAGGGTGATTTTTTAAGAGCTATGAGAAAGTTAAAAAAACACACATAAAATTCAGAAAAATTCCTGAAATGTTTGAAGATTATTTCATGCAAATGTTGACCGTGACATCGCCTCAAATGGTTCATCCACTTAGTCCAATTTTGGCATACTCTTTCCAACATTTCGGCAGGTATATCACGAATAAATGTTCCAATGCGTCGATTGCACCGGGCTAGTCTGTATAGACATAAGCTTTAACATAGCCCCAAAAAAAATAGTCTAAAGGCGTTAAATCGCACGATCTAGGCGGCCAATTGAGCGGCCACGAACGTGAAATAAAATGTTTACCGAACTCGCCTCTCAAAAAGTCCATTGTTACGCATGCTGTGTGGCAAGAGAGAAGCGGAAATGTCGATTTTGAAATGAAAATCAGCCAGAAGCATTGCAAGAGCTACCAATGCATCCAGAAAGAGTCACAGTGTGGTGTGGTTTATGAGCTGGTGGCATAATTGGACCGTACTTCTTCAAAGATGATGGGAATCGTAACGTAATTGTCAATGGTGAGCGCTACCATGAGATGACATCCAATTTTTGTCCCTAAATGCAAGAGCTTGACTTGCATGACATGTGGTTTCAACAAGTCGGAGCCACACAGCACGCGTAGCAATGGACTTATTGAGAGGCAAGTTCTGTGAACATTTTATTTCACGTTCGCCTCCTTATTTCACGTTGGCCTCCTAGATTGAAGACAATCCCGCTTCAATTGACGCATTGGAAGACAAGATTGAAGCATTTATTCGTGAGATACCGGCCGAAGTGTTGGAAAGAGTATGTCAAAATTGGACCAAGCGGATGGACCATTTGAGGCGCAGTCACGGTCAACATTTGCATGAAATAATCTTCAATATGGACCATACTATCGATTCAAATAAAGGATTCATGTATTTTTCTGATTTTTTGGGTTTTTGTTTTGAAAAACTGCCAGTGCGGGATACACACACAGTAGATGTTCTATAGTTTCTTCTTCCTTGACGTCCTCACAGCTTCTGCAGAATTACTTGCCACCTTGAGTCTATCAGCGTGTTTGCCGATCAGACAGTGAGTGACATATCATGACGAACACAATAACTGAGACGGCTATTTTACCCAGCGACAGCAAAGCAGTAGACCTCTTCAAGTCTAGATTGGACCACATAACTTTTGTAGTGTTCCCAACCTCCACACCCATAGAAAAGTTGATACCAAACGTTCTCATTTCAGTACCATACGGTTGTGATAGTAAAGCAACATCGTATAATACAATAACAATACCGAATGGTATGAATGAAAAATAGAATGATTAGCACCGTTTTGTACTAGCCTTATTGCCGAACTGGTATTTCTTTTAATACCAATCTGTTATTGGTTTTAGCACCATACCGTTATTGGTTTTAGTACCGAACTGTAATATTGTAGAATGTCCCTAGAATTTATACTATTCCCATTTTCACCGCTTCCAAGTATTTGAAGAGGTTTTTACGCTCTTATTATATTAAACAAATTTATTTATATGCTTAACAAATATTTTATAATAACTTTAATATTTTAAGTACAAAGCTCAACAATACTTCTGGCGCGATGACAAGAATACAAATGTGACACCGTCAATTCCTAATAGCCTCATATGTCTGGTATTTAATTGATACCAAACGGTATTAAAAATCTTTTTTCTATCAGTGCACTTTTTGACAGTGTATCATTCGTTGCCCTTTGGGCCTGATCCTGCAAGCTTAGCTTACATGTCGCTAGAGGCATACCCACTGATTCCATTTCCTCTGGAATGTGTAAGGTAGTTCCTGGTCTCGGAAACCCGTCTGCTCTACAATTACCTGGATATCTCTATGGCCTGGCACCCTTAACAGGTAAATTTTTATTATTAACTGTTCAGCCATTTCGTTAAAAGATCGTCGAAGGAGGTTTTGGAATTCAGAAATATGTTCCCCAGAGATTTAATGACTGCCTGTCTGCCTGAGATTTATGCCAATCGTCCTTAAGACATTACATCTTATCCATTCCACCACTTCTAAAATGCAATGATCTCTGCTTGATACACACTACAGTGCTCGGGTAACTTTCTTCAAAGCACACCCCAAGACTCATCTAGTCGTCTATTTCGAAACCATCCGCATAAAAGTCTATGTAACTTCTATTACCAGGGATATTCTATTTAGATCCAATCGGTTCTATCAGAAATAGTGGTGCAATACTTTTTATCAAAAAGCGGCTCAGGCAATGTGCAATATACAAAACCTGGAACATCGGGCATTGGATCAAGGACAACACAGTGTGGCGGCTACGCCGCATGTCAAAAAAGGCTCCCTTAGCCTCACAGCAGTGGTTGCAGCAATCTAAAGTCCAGCCACAATGTGCAGAGGCATAAGGTGCAGCATTAAATTCAATGCATTGCATGGCGTAGTCCCCAGTGCGTCTGTGATAAACAAACAAGCCATCCTTTGGATCTACTACTATAGGCAGTCGATTGTACATAACGGATTGACCCGATGGAATCCTTCATCGGCAAGGTCTGCCACCTCAGTGTACAACACACAGCTTCAACAAGGAGGCCCCACTAAAAGCCTGCGTTCGAATCCTGGCGAGATCATCAGAATAAATCTTCAGCGGTGGTTTTCCCTTCCTAATGCTCGCATCATTTATGAGGTACTATGCCATGTACAAATTTCTTTCTAAAGAGGTGTCGCACTGCGGCACGCCGCTCGGACTCGGCTATAAGAAGAAGACCCCTTATCATTGACCTTAAACTAGAATCGGACTGCACTCATTGATATGTGAGAAATTTGAATGTTCATGGGCAAAATTTGCAAATTTTGCTACTACCACCAAACAACACAACCATATAGCATTATAGGTCTGACAATTCTAGTTTATAACCAGTGGATGACACGCGGTTCAAACTCCCATCTTTTGATAATGGCTCTCTTGCAGGAGTATAGGGCAAGAGTTGGCTTTCTTGCATGATGTTTGATTTGAAGTCAAATCTCATGTTCAGCAAAACACCCAGGTATTTTGCGCTTTCAGTAAATGGAACATTCTTTCCTCCCTTCCATAATAGCTTAATTCTTGGAAAATTTTCTATAACTTCTATTATCTTGCGTAACTCCCTTAACATAAAAAAATTTTCAACACACAGTGCCCAAAACCCAATCTTTCCTTGTGCTTAATACCTCTGTATTATTTAGCATTTAAAACAGCGTTTTGTTTAGTACAGTGCATTAACATTAAGTCTAACAACAATAAAAATAAAAAAAATAACTTAAGTACTTTAACATTTTTTAAATGAGCCACAACAAATTTTTTGCATTTTAAACAATTTGTGTATTATTATAATATCGCGCTTTGAATACAGTACAGAGGTTTCTTCCTTTTGAAAAAAGTCGTTAACCACAAAGTTGAATGATGATGATTATAACCATTGTTGTACTTCTCAATGATTTTTTTTTTAAATTATTAAGTTATTTTTGTTTTTTTGATTTGTTATAGAAATTTGAGTTCTTTTGTCTGAGCTGGAATATGGCAAGCAATATTTTTTACCAACTTCTTGTGAATGCTGAATGTTAATTAAAGGGCACTGTCAAAAATTCAATTGAGTCAATTTTATTGAGAAGCATAACAGTGAAGATGATGCTTGCGATGGTGTTAATAAAGACTTTGAATGACAGTGTTGCCATTTTCTTTGTAGGATTCAAACTTTGAAGAAGTTACTAAGCCAGTAATCGGCTTGTTGTGCACTCTAAATCAAAAAAAAGAAACATCGAAAAGAAAATCTAAGTTAGGAATTCCGTGCTACCTACAAAATCCTAAATTGTTGTACATGCCAAATGCTTCAACGTCTCATCATCTTCGCCGCATGCCCTACTCGTGCTATCACTTGCCGAACCTATTTTACATAAGTGAGCTCGTAGTCATATGTGTCCAGTCATGATACCAATAGATATACTGACCTTCTTCTTACTTCCTTTCAGTAATAGCCTTGTCTTCTCACGATCTGGATCCCCCATAGGCTTTTTGCCGTCCTACCGACCGTTTCGCTGTTCCACAGGGTTGCAGGCGCATTCGTCGCCCGCGCCCTTAAGTCGGGCAACGTCGACCCAAAAGGCTTCGGGTTATCCAAGTTTATTGACGGCAGTCCTCTGGCCTTCACCGCCAAATCGTCTGCCCTTTCATTTCCCCTTACTCAGTTATGGTCCGGCACCCAAACGATGCGTATTTTGACATCCTCAGAGAAGGCGTTGATCTCTTTATTACACTGCAAGACTGTACGTGACCTTACCCCCTTATGGCTTGTTTACTAACCGTAAAGATTTTCACACTCGACGTCCTAGCGTTAGTACCACACCACCTCACGCATTTCGTGATCGCCCGGATCTCCGCCTGCAGGACCGTATTATGGTCAGACAGTCTAAAGCAGATCTCAACCCCTGGGTTCTCAATGTAGACCACCAGGCCCACTGTGTCCTCTAGCTTTGATCCATCCGTGTAACATGATCTTCCAGATGGCAATACTAGGGTTCCGTCAATCCAAGACTGTGCTGCTGGCAGCAGTGCCTCGCACTTGACCTCATGTTTCATCTCAGGTATCCGATCGGAAATCTCTTCCCTTCCTTCCAGGTTTCCTATCGTCGCCTTGATTATACTACGATGGTACGAGCTGCACCAACCCATTCTCACATCGCCTTAAGTCTCACAGGCGCAGTGACTGCCTCACACTTAATCTGTATGTCAATTGGTCGGATATCTAGAATAGTCTTCAGTGCCCTAGTAGAAGTTGTCCTCATCGCTCTACCTATGCCAAGACAATATGTTCTCTGAATCTGTTGTATAGTCCTAATGTTACACTTTTTCTCCATAGCAGTCCATTAAACTACTTAGGCGTAAGTGAGTATTGGTCTAATCATGCACCTGTAGAGCCAGTGGACTATCCTAGAATTCTGGCCACATTTCGAGCCTACGGCCCGTCTACATAGTGCCCAACATCAGTGAGCCTTGTCAGTACACTCATTAATGTTACACTTCCAATTCAGTTTCCTATCCAAGATCACACCTAAATAGTTCACCTAGTCAGATATCGAAATCGTCTTATTAAGGAAACGTAGTGCGTTAAATTGGCCCACCTTCGTCTTCCTCGTGAACAGGCATATTTCAGTCTTCTCTGGGTTAACATTGAGACTTCTGGGTCTAGCCCAGTCATATGTCATATGCAAGACCCTTTAGGACCTTCTGCAAAGCTGGTTCGTATCCTTATCCCTAAGAAGTATTATAACATTGTCTGTGT
The DNA here is from genome assembly GCF_963082655.1 of Stomoxys calcitrans. Taxonomy (NCBI): domain Eukaryota; kingdom Metazoa; phylum Arthropoda; class Insecta; order Diptera; family Muscidae; genus Stomoxys; species Stomoxys calcitrans. The sequence goes on from NC_081553.1 coordinate 92,864,928, forward strand.
AGCAGGCAGGCTCATATCCCTCCTCCGTCATTATCCGTAATAAGTCATTTGAGTGATAAAATGCCCCCCTGTGGTATGCCTTGTGCCCCTTTCTCCCTTATATTTATGCCATGGGACACATAATTTATTCACCTGTTCCTTAGCATATGGTTTATCCAGTCTCTAAGGACCGGGTTCACCCGGTACTGGTCTAAGGATTGGATCAGTGTTTCGGTCCGCACATGGTTAAGAGCCATCTCCATGTCAATGCATACCGCCAGTGTGTACGTTTTGACATCGAATGATTCTTCTATTTTATACACAACTTCGTGCAGGACAGTCTCCACCAACATTCCCTTGACTTAGGCATATTGTTTGTATATGAGCAGTTCGCTGGATGTCCTACTCTTTATCATGGTGTCCACAATACGTTCCATGGTTTTGAGTAGAAAGGTACGTAAGGCTTATGGGTCTGTAGGCCTTTGGTGTCGCATTACTTGCCGGGCATGGGTATAAACACCATCCTTGCCTCCTGCCAGGCTTTCGCAGTATATTCAAGTCCTAGGCACTCTGTGAAAAAATTGGCCAGATGAGGCGCCAGATAGTCTGCCTCTTTCTGTAGTAACGCCGGAAATATTCCATCAGGTCCGGGTGACTTAAATGGTTTGAGGCTCCTCAAGTATTCCTTCACCATAAATTCCGCAATTATAAACCTTCGATTAACGTCATTATTCCAAGATTCCGGTGTCTCGGTGAGTCCCGTCGTATCCTGTGGAAAATAGGTTTTCATCAAAAGCCTCAACATCTCCTCCGATGCCTCTGTTCTCACTCCCATGTCGTCTACTAAAGTTTCAGTTTGGACATGAGTTTTTGAGAGAAACTTATTTATCTTGGCGGCGTCATTGACGCTATCGACCTATTCACAGAAAAGCTTCCAGGAGGCACGTTTTCCCGTTCTGGTAATCTAATTGTATTCTTTGAGCCGTGTGTAATACACATTCCAAGATATTTTCCCTTTTTTCGACGTGCTTTGTTAAAAAGTCTGCGGACTTATTTCCAAATATTGCGAATCTCCCCGGTCATCCAGGGTTTTTCTTGGGTTGATTTCCTTTCCCGAAGAGGACAACTATCTTCAAAGGACCCCACCAGTGCAGTTGTAATCCTGTTAACATTTTCTTTAATGTCTTCTATGCTTGGACAATCTAAATTATCTTGCCCAAGTCTACTTCTGAGTAGCCTTCCGAATTTTGTCCAGTTGGTTTTCAACTTATTCCGGAAGCTTATCGGATTCGGCGCTGGCCGTGCTATTTTAAACTTTATGTAGCTATGTTCAGAGAAAGAGTGTTCCTAAAGACCCTCTAATCCTGAACCTCATCGATTAGATTTTCCGAACATATCGTCACATCTAATTTCTCCTCCCTAATCCTATTAACAAAGGTGGTGGTGCTACCAATATTAAGTACCAGGGCTTGGTCCCGCTTATTAGTGATGGTACTACCCAACGAAATGTGATGAGAGTTCGTATCGCACCCTATTAGTACCTTGTTTCCTGACTGTTTTGCTTTCTTCACCAGCCGTTGCATCTCCGACGTGCAACGGAGCACCCAATTAAAAATAAGAACTAACGACGACTGTACCAGATGATTTCTAAATATCGAGTTGTTTTTGCAGTTTCCAACCTCATAACCATAGAATACAATTTTTTTTTTCTTTTGGAGACTTTACCTCTAAAGCTGGGTTATTTTCATTCCAAAAGCAGGAAACCCCCTTTGAATATCATCGAAGTTTGCCAAAAGTTCCATGATATACAAATTTCGAAATTTTTTTTATAAAATTGTTATTTCTATTTTAGTTTTCATTGGCAACACTATTTGCTAGATGATATTTAATTTCGATGCTTCACATTGCACGGTCGATTTCTAGAGTCCGCGCGTGAACCTGACCTATGCAAAAATATTCCCACGCTTCTTTGTTGGCGGGTTCTGTTGCTCATCTTTGAAAATTCAAAGGTCGATGAAGATGAGCGCCATTGTTCGGCGGTGGCAGAGACGACAGCGTTGGGATAAAAGCTATGTTAATTTTCTATTGACATGCGGTTGGCAGATGAGCGAACAGTCGATGATGTTTAATGTCGTCGACGCCACTGTCATGTTTTTTTTATATTAATCTGACCTTGGCATCAAACATAATTTTTTTCTCTACATTTTAATTTGTTATTGCATTTTTGTTCAAATGCTTTGGGAAGACGCATCAGTCAGTCATTCAGTTGCTCCTGCCTTCTTCGCCACACGACGACATTCGGCAACATTTCAATAAAACTTTGTTTCTTTAAATTTATTTCAATGATAATGAAGAGAAATCGTTAATTGTGAGAGGGTGGATGGATGATGGTACCTAATTACCGAGGTATGATAATTAAATTAATGGCCAATTTTTCCCCCTCAAAAACACAGAAAAAATAAACATTGCTATTCTGTTATTGAATCTCAAGGGTTGCTTACTCATCGCATATTAAAGCAAATTTTCAAAAATTAACGGTTTGAACAGAGGCATGCTTGTGGACATGCCAATAAAATTGCAGCAAAGGTTCGCACCCGTTTAAGCGTAGCGAAAACTATACGATATGGCCCGAGCGGAAAAAGCCGCGAAAAAAAAGCCTACCAGGAAACTAGAAGCCTTCCCTAAGCACCCAAAAGCATTCCATTATTTGAAATTCGAAAAGGAATCATAAACTAAACAGTATTTCTTCAATTTTGCACTTTTATATTTTTTGCATTTTTTTGGAAAGGGGTTACCCTTATAAAAATTTTCAATTTTCGGTGCCCCAAAAATTTTCGAGTTGTGTATACAGTAATGAAGTTTATGGCAAAAAATGCTGTTTAACGCAATCCCTGAGTGTTTTACTCAAAAAACAAGCTCAAAATTGCATAATATATAGTCAAAAAAATCTATGTGATATTTAAGGTCGAAAACGCTGTAACTCCTTCATTTTTTCGTATTTCGAGAATCCAAAAGCATTTCATTATTTGAAACTCGAAAAGGAATCATAAACCAAACAGTATTTCTTCAATTTTGGACTTCTATATATTTTTTGCATTTTTTTTTTTTTGGAAAGGGGACACTCTTATGAAAATTTTCAATTTTCGTTGCCCCAAAAATTTTCGAGTTGTGTATACAGTAATGAAGTTTATGGCGAAAAATGCGGTTTAACGCAATCCTTAAGGGTTTACTCAAAAAACAAGCTCAAAATTGCATAATTTATAGCCAAAAGAATCTATGTGATATTTAAGGTCGAAAACGCTGTAACTCCTTCATATTTTCGAATTTCGAAAATCCAAAAGCATTTCATTATTTGAAACTCGAAAAGGAATCATAAACCAAACAGTATTTCTTCAATTTTGCACTTTTATATTTTTGCATTTTTTTTTGGAAAGAGGTTACCCTTATGAAAATGTTCAATTTTCGGTGCCCCAAAAATTTTCGAGTTGTGTACACAGTAATGAAGTTTATGGCGAAAAATACGGTTTAACGCAATCCCTGAGTGTTTTGCTCAAAAAACAAGCTCCAAATTGCATAATTTATAGTCAAAAAAGTCAAAAAATCTATGTGATATTTAAGGTCGAAAACGCTGTAACTCTTTCATTTTTCGAATTTCGAAAATCCAAAAGCATTTTTTTGGAAAGGGGTTACCCTTATGAAAATTTTCAATATTCGGTGCCCCAAAAAATTTTGAATTGTGTACACAGTAATGAAGTTTATGGCGAAAAATGCGGTTTAACGCAATCCCTGAGTGTTTTGCTCAAAAAACAAGCTCAAAATTGCATAATTTATAGTCAAAAAAGTCAAAAAATCTATGTGATATTTAAAGTCGAAAACGCTGTAACTCCTTCATATTTTCGAATTTCGAAAATCCAAAAGCATTTCATTATTTGAAACTTGAAAAGGAATCATAAACCAAACAGTATTTCTTCAATTTTGCACTTTTATATTTTTCGCATTTTTTTTGGAAAGGGAAGAAGAAAATTTTCAATTTTCGGTGCTCCAAAAATTTTCGAGTTGTGTACACAGTAATGAAGTTTATGGCGAAAAATGCGGTTTAACGCAATCCCAGAGTGTTTTGCTCAAAAAACAAGCTCAAAAATGCATAAAAAAGTCAAAAAAAATCGATGTGATATTTATGGTCGAAAACGCTGTAACTCCTTCATTTTTTCGTATTTCGAGAATCCAAAAGCATTTTATTATTTGAAACTCGAAAAGGAATCATAAACCAAACAGTATTTCTTCATTTTTGCACTTATATTTTTTTTTGCATTTTTTTGGAATGCAAAGAAGCTCGTCCGTTTTACAATTCCCTATGATATCTCTGTGGCCCGGCACCCATAACAGTTGAATCCGGAACTGTTCGGCCATCTCGTTGAAAGTTCTACGACAGTTGAGGACTGTTTTTGAATAAAGAAACACGTTATCCAGGGATTTAATGACTGCCTGGCTGTTTGAGATGACATTTTTGTCAGTTACTGTTATGACATTATATCTTAGCCACACGGTTCTTATACCATACAACACTTCTTTGCAAGGATCTGCGCTGGATACATACTGCAATCTTCTCGAGACCTTTTCGACATGACCATTTATAGTTCTTCAGAGTACATCCCAAAGCCCAATCGGTTCCATCGGGAATAGTGATACAGAACTTTTTGTCAAAAATCGGACATTGTGTCCTTGGCTCGTTTCACTAAACGAAATTTTCGACAAGTAATCTCTTTTGTGAAAATCGTTGGACTTTATTTACGATGAAATTCTTATAAGAATTTGTTAAAAATATTAAGTTTTTCTTACCCTGACAATACCATTCATTCTGTATAAATAAAACATACTATTAGGGGTTTCAACTATTTTTTTTTTTATTTAAAAATTAATTTTACGTCGTACTTATGTACATATTCATATATTCTTTTCAGATAGATTGTGCTTATTGAAAAGGGCGTCAAGTTCAACTTCAGTTGGTAATTCTCAGACTCTTTCAGTGTTTATTTGGATTTATTTCGACTTTATGACACACTAACCACATTACTAAGTTTCCCATGATCATTCCACTAAGGAACAGGAGATACTTCTCTCATATTAATGAGTGCTGTCCGATTAAAGTTTAAGCTCAATGGTCAGGGGCTTCCTTGTTTTTGCAGAGTCCGAACGGCGTGCCGCATAGCAACACCACTTGTAGAGAAGTTTTAACATGTCAAATGTAGCCAGCATTAGTAAGGGGATAACCACCGTTGAAAATTTATCTGTTGTTCACGATGGGATTTGAGCCCAGGCGTTAGGCGTCATAATTGGACATGCTAACCTCTGCGCCATGGTGGCCCCCGATATCATACACAACTATATTAAAAGCCTTCTATTTTTCCACAACTCTCTTATGGTTTTGTATTACGAACTGCTGTATCCATTATGCTATAAATAAAAAAACAAACAAAAAATTACTTATGGAGTTGTTGTTTTCGCACATTTAAAAACATACTTTGGGATGGATATTTTTTTAACGCGTAATTATTACCCACCAATATGAGTGCTTTGAAAATTCTTGTTGTGTTTTCTCATACCTTGCAGCTTTTGGCTATTGCTATGATGATTTTTGTACCTTTAAAAATTGTCATTTTCCGAAAAAGTACGGCTTAACGCAATCCCGGAGTGTTATACCCAAAAACCAAGCTCAAAATTGAGTTTATAGTCAAAAAAGTCAAAAAATCTATGTGATATTTAAGGTCGAAAACGCTGTAACTCCTTCATTTTTTCGAATTCCGAAAATCCAAAAGCATTTCATTATTTGAAACTCGAAAAGGAATCATAAACCAAACAGTATTTCTTCAATTTTGCACTTTTATATTTTTTGCATTTTTTTTTTTTTTTGAAAAGGGGTTACCTTTATGAAAATTTTCAATTTTCGGTGCCCCAAAAATTTTCGAGTTGTGCACACAGTAATGAAGTTTTTGGTGAAAAATACGGGTTTACGCAATCACTGAGTGTTTTGCTCAAAAAACAAGCTCAAAATTGCATAATTTATAGTCAAAAAAGTTAAAAAATCTATGTGATATTCAAGGTCGAAAACGCTGTAACTCCTTCATTTTTTCGAATTTCGAAAATCCAAAAGCATTTCATTATTTGAAACTCGAAAAGGAATCATAAACCAAACAGTATTTCTTCAATTTTGCACTTTTATATTTTTTGCATTTTTTTTTTGCATTTTTTTTTTTGCATTTTTTTTTTTTGAAAAGGGGTTACCCTTATGAAAATTTTAAATTTTCGGTGCCCCAAAAATTTTCGAGTTGTGTACACAGTAATGAAGTTTATGGCGAAAAATGCGGTTTAAAGCAATCCCTGCGTGTTTTACTCAAAAAACAAGCTCAAAATTGAATAATTTATAGTCAAATGAATCTATGTGATATTTGAGGTCGAAAACGCTGTAACTCCTTCATTTTTTCGAATTTCGAAAATCCAAAAGCATTTCATATTTGAAACTCGAAAAGGAATCATAAACCAAACAGTATTTCTTCAATTTTGCACTTTTATATTTTTTGCATTTTTTTGGAAAGGGGTTACCCTGATGAAAATTTTCAATTTTCGGTGCCCAAAAAATTTTCGAGTTGTGTATACAGTAATGAAGTTTAGAAAAATGCGGTTTAACGTAATCCCTGAGTGTTTTACTCAAAAAACAAGCTCAAAGTTGCATAATTTATAGTCAAAAAAGTTAAAAAATCTATGTGATATTTAAGGTCGAAAACGCTGTAACTCCTTCATTTTTTCGAATTTCGAAAATCCAAAAGCATTTCATTATTTGAAACTCGAAAAGGAATCATAAACCAAACAGTATTTCTTCAATTTTGCACTTTTATATTTTTTGCATTTTTTTTTGGAAAGGGGTTACCCTTATCAAAATTTTCAATTTTCGGTGCCCCAAAAATTTTCGAGTTGTGTACACAGTAATGAAGTTTATGGCGAAAAATGCGGTTTAACGCAATCCCTGGGTGTTTTGCTCAAAATTGCATAATTTATAGTCAAAAAATCTATATGATATTTAAAGTCGAAAACGCTGTAACTCCTTCATATTTTCGAATTTCGAAAATCCAAAAGCATTTCATTATTTGAAACTCGAAAAGGAATCATAAACCAAACACTATTTCTTCAATTTTGCACTTTTGTATTTTTGCATTTTTTTTGGAAAGGGTTTACTCTTATGAAAATTTTGAATTTTCGGTGCCCCAAAAATTTTCGAGTTGTGTACACAGTAATGAAGTTTATGGCGAAAAATGCGGTTTAACGCAATCCCTGGGTGTTTTGCTCGAAAAATAAAATCAAAATTGCATAATTTATAGTCAAAAAAGTTAAAAAATCTATGTGATATTTAAGGTCGAAAACGCTGTAATTCCTTCATTTTTTCGAATTTCGAAAATCCAAAAGCATTTCATTATTTGAAACTCGAAAAGAAATCATAAACCAAACAGTATTTCTTCAATTTTGCACTTTTATATTTTTTGCATTTTTTTTTTTTTTTTGGAAAGGGGTTACCCTTATGAAAATTTTCAATTTTCGGTGCCCCAAAAATTTTCGAGTTGTGTACACAGTAATGAAGTTTATGCCGAAAAATGCGGTTGAACGCAATCCCTTAGTGTTTTACTCAAAAAACAAGCTCAAAATTGCATAATTTATAGTAAAAAAGTCAAGAAATCTGTGTGATATTTAAGGTCGAAAACGCTGTAACTCCTTCATATTTTCGAATTTCGAAAATCTAAAAGCATTTCATTATTTGAAACTCGAAAAGGAATCATAAACCAAACAGTATTTCTTCAATTTTGCACTTTTATATATTTTGCTTTTTTTTTGGAAAGAGGTTACCCTTATGAAAATTTTCAATTTTCGGTGCCCCAAAAATTTCCGAGTTGTGTACACAATAATAAAGTTTAAGGCGAAAAATGCGGTTTAACGCAATCCCTATGTGATATTTAAGGTCGAAAACGCTGTAACTCCTTCATTTTTTCGAATTTCGAAAGTCCAAAAGCATTTCATTATTTGAAACTCGAAAAGGAATCATAAACCAAACAGTATTTCTTCAATTTTGCACTTTTATATTTTTTGCATTTTTTTGGAAAGGGGTTACCCTTATGAAAATTTTCAATTTTCGGTGCCCCAAAAATTTTCGAGTTGTGTACACAGTAATGAAGTTTATGGCGAAAAATGCGGTTTAACGCAATCCCTGAGGATTTTACTCAAAAAACAAGCTCAAAATTGAATAATTTATAGTCAAAAAATCTATATGATATTTAAGGTCGAAAACGCTGTAACTCCTTCATTTTTTCGAATTTCGAAAATCCAAAAGCATTTCATTATTTGAAACTCGAAAAGAAATCATAAACCAAACAGTATTTCCTCAAATTTGCACATTTATATTTCTTGCATTTTTTTGGAAAGAGGTTACCCTTATGAAAATTTTCAATTTTCGGTGTCCCAAAAATTTTCGAGTTGTGTACACAGTAATGAAGTTTATGGCGAAAAATGCGGTTTAACGCAATCCCTGAGTGTTTTGCTCAAAAAATAAGCTCAAAATTGCATAATTTATTGTCCAAAAAAGTTAAAAAATCTATGTGATATTTAAGGTCGAAAACGCTGTTACTCCTTCATTTTTTCGAATTTCGAAAATCCAAAAGCATTTCATTATTTGAAACTCGAAAAGGAATCATAAACCAAACAGTATTTCTTCAATTTTGCACTTTTATATTTTTTGCATTTTTTTGGAAAGGGGTTACCCTTATGAAAATTTTCAATTTTCGGTGCCCCAAAAATTTTCGAGTTGTGTACACAGTAATGAAGTTTATGGCGAAAAATGCGGTTTAAGGCAATCCCTGGGTGTTTTACTCAAAAAACAAGCTCAAAATTGAATAATTTATAGTCAAAAAATCTATATGATATATAAGGTCGAAAACGCTGTAACTCCTTCATTTTTTCGAATTTCGAAAATCCAAAAGCATTTCATTATTTGAAACTCGAAAAGAAATCATAAACCAAACAGTATTTCTTCAATTTTGCACTTTTATATTTTTTGCATTTTTTTTGGAAAGGGGTTACCCTTATGAAAATTTTCAATTTTCGGTGTCCCAAAAATTTTCGAGTTGTGTACACAGTAATGAAGTTTATGGCGAAAAATGCGGTTTAACGCAATCCCTGAGTGTTTTACTCAAAAAACAAGCTCAAAATTGCATAATCTGTAGTCAAAAAATCTGTGATATTTAAGGTCGAAAACGCTGTAACTCCTTCATTTTTTCGAATTTCGAAAATCCAAAAGCATTTCATTATTTGAAACTCGAAAAGGAATCATAAACCAAACAGTATTTCTTCAATTTTGCACTTTTATATTTTTTGCATTTTTTTTGGAAAGGGGTTACCCTTATGAAAATTTTCAATTTTCGGTGCCCCAAAAATTTTCGAGTTGTGTACACAGTAATGAAGTTTATGGCGAAAAATGCGGTTTAACGCAATCCCTGAGTGTTTTGCTCAAAAAATAAGCTCAAAATTGCATAATTTATTGTCCAAAAAAGTTAAAAAATCTATGTGATATTTAAGGTCGAAAACGCTGTAACTCCTTCATTTTTTCGAATTTCGAAAATCCAAAAGCATTTCATTATTTGAAACTCGAAAAGGAATCATAAACCAAACAGTATTTCTTCAATTTTGTACTTTTATATTTTTTGCATTTTTTTTGGAAAGGGGTTACCCTTATGAAAATTTTCAATTTTCGGTGCCCCAAAAATTTTCGAGTTGTGTACACAATAATGAAGTTTATGGCGAAAAATGCGGTTAAACGCAATCCCTGAGTGTTTTACTCAAAAAACAAGCTCAAAATTGAATAATTTATAGTCAAAAAATCTATATGATATTTAAGGTCGAAAACGCTGTAACTCCTTCATTTTTTCGAATTTCGAAAATCCAAAAGCATTTCATTATTTGAAACTCGAAAAGGAATCATAAACCAAACAGTATTTCTTCAATTTTGCACTTTTATATTTTTTGCATTTTTTTGGAAAGGGGTTACCCTTATGAAAATTTTCAATTTTCGGTGCCCCAAAAATTTTCGAGTTGTGTACACAGTAATGAAGTTTATGGCGAAAAATGCGGTTTAACGCAATCCCTGAGTGTTTTACTCAAAAAACAAGCTCAAAATTGCATAATTTTTAGTCAAAAAATCTATGTGATATTTAAGGTCGAAAACGCTGTAACTCCTTCATTTTTTCGAATTTCGAAAATCCAAAAGCATTTCATTATTTGAAACTCGAAAAGGAATCATAAACCAAACAGTATTTCTTCAATTTTGCACTTTTATATTTTTTGCATTTTTTTGGAAAGGGGTTACCCTTATGAAAATTTTCAATTTTCGGTGCCCCAAAAATTTTCGAGTTGTGTACACAGTAATGAAGTTTATGGCTAAAAATGCGGTTTAACGCAATCCCTGAGTGGTTTACTCAAAAAACAAGCTCAAAATTGAATAATTTATAGTCAAAAAGTCTATGTGATATTTAAGGTCGAAAACGCTGTAACTCCTTCATTTTTTCGAATTTCGAAAATCCAAAAGCATTTCATTATTTGAAACTCGAAAAGGAATCATAAACCAAACAGTATTTTTTCAATTTTGCACTTTTATATTTTTTGCATTTTTTTTGGAAAGGGGTTACCCTTATGAAAATTTTCAATTTTCGGTGCCCCAAAAAATTTCGAGTTGTGTACACAGTAATGAAGTTTATGGCGAAAAATGCGGTTTAACGCAATCCCTGAGTGGTTTACTCAAAAAACAAGCTCAAAATTGCATAATTTTTAGTCAAAAAAGTTAAAAAATCTATGTGATATTTAAGGTCGAAAACGCTGTAACTCCTTCATTTTTTCGAATTTCGAAAATCCAAAAGCATTTCATTATTTGAAACTCGAAAAGGAATCATAAACCAAACAGTATTTCTTCAATTTTGCACTTTTATATTTTTTGCATTTTTTTTGGAAAGGGGTTACCCTTATGAAAATTTTCAATTTTCGGTGCCCCAAAAATTTTCGAGTTGTGTACACAGTAATGAAGTTTATGGCGAAAAATGCGGTTTAACGCAATCCCTGAGTGTTTTACTCAAAAACAAGCTCAAAATTGCATAATCTGTAGTCAAAAAATCTGTGATATTTAAGGTCGAAAACGCTGTAACTCCTTCATTTTTTCGAATTTCGAAAATCCAAAAGCATTTCATTATTTGAAACTCGAAAAGGAATCATAAACCAAACAGTATTTCTTCAATTTTTCACTTTTTTATTTTTTGCATTTTTTTTTTTGGAAAGGGGTTACCCTTATGAAAATTTTCAATTTTCGGTGCCCCAAAAATTTTCGAGTTGTATACACAATAATGAAGTTTATGGCGAAAAATGCGGTTAAACGCAATCCGTGAGTGTTTTACTCAAAAAACAAGCTCAAAATTGAATAATTTATAGTCAAAAAATCTATGTGATATTTAAGGTCGAAAACGCTGTAACTCCTTCATTTTTTCGAATTTCGAAAATCCAAAAGCATTTCATTATTTGAAACTCGAAAAGGAATCATGAACCAAACAGTATTTCTTCAAATTTGCACTTTTATATTTCTTGCATTTTTTTTTTGGAAAGAGGTTACCCTTATGAAAATTTTCAATTTTCGGTGTCCCAAAAATTTTCGAGTTGTGTACACAGTAATGAAGTTTATGGCGAAAAATGCGGTTTAACGCAATCCCTGAGTGTTTTGCTCAAAAAATAAGCTCAAAATTGCATAATTTATTGTCCAAAAAAGTTAAAAAATCTATGTGATATTTAAGGACGAGAACGCTGTAACTCCTTCATTTTTTCGAATTTCGAAAATCCAAAAGCATTTCATTATTTGAAACTCGAAAAGGAATCATAAACCAAACAGTATTTCTTCAATTTTGCACTTTTATATTTTTTGCATTTTTTTTGGAAAGGGGTTACCCTTATGAAAATTTTCAATTTTCGGTGCCCCAAAAATTTTCGAGTTGTGTACACAGTAATGAAGTTTATGGCGAAAAATGCGGTTTAACGCAATCCCTGAGTGTTTTACTCAAAAAACAAGCTCAAAATTGCATAATTTTTAGTCAAAAAATCTATATGATATTTAAGGTCGAAAACGCTGTAACTCCTTCATTTTTTCGAATTTCGAAAATCCAAAAGCATTTCATTATTTGAAACTCGAAAAGGAATCATAAACCAAACAGTATTTCTTCAATTTTGCACTTTTATATTTTTTGCATTTTTTTTGGAAAGGGGTTACCCTTATGAAAATTTTCAATTTTCGAGTTGTGTACACAATAATGAAGTTTATGGCGAAAAATGCGGTTAAACGCAATCCCTGAGTGTTTTACTCAAAAAACAAGCTCAAAATTGAATAATTTATAGTCAAAAAATCTATGTGATATTTAAGGTCGAAAACGCTGTAACTCCTTCATTTTTTCGAATTTCGAAAATCCAAAAGCATTTCATTATTTGAAACTCGAAAAGAAATCATAAACCAAACAGTATTTCTTCAAATTTGCACTTTTATATTTTTTGCATTTTTTGGAAAGAGGTTACTCTTATGAAAATGTTCAATTTTCGGTGTCCCAAAAATTTTCGAGTTGTGTACACAATAATGAAGTTTATGGCGAAAAATGCGGTTAAACGCAATCCCTGAGTGTTCTACTCAAAAAACAAGCTCAAAATTTAATAATTTATAGTCAAAAAATCTATATGATATTTAAGGTCGAAAACGCTGTAACTCCTTCATTTTTTCGAATTTCGAAAATCCAAAAGCATTTCATTATTTGAAACTCGAAAAGGAATCATAAACCAAACAGTATTTCTTCAATTTTTCACTGTTTTATTTTTTGCATTTTTTTTGGAAAGGGGTTACCCTTATGAAAATTTTCAATTTTCGGTGCCCCAAAAATTTTCGAGTTGTGTACACAGTAATGAAGTTTATGGCTAAAAATGCGGTTTAACGCAATCCCTGAGTGTTTTACTCAAAAACAAGCTCAAAATTGAATAATTTATAGTCAAAAAGTCTATGTGATATTTAAGGTCGAAAACGCTGTAACTCCTTCATTTTTTCGAATTTCGAAAATCCAAAAGCATTTCATTATTTGAAACTCGAAAAGGAATCATAAACCAAACAGTATTTCTTCAATTTTTCACTTTTTTATTTTTTGCGTTTTTTTTTGGAAAGGGGTTACCCTTATGAAAATTTTCAATTTTCGGTGCCCCAAAAAATTTCGATTTGTGTACACAGTAATGAAGTTTATGGCGAAAAATGCGGTTTAACGCAATCTCTGAGTGTTTTGCTCAAAAAATAAGCTCAAAATTGCATAATTTATTGTCCAAAAAAGTTAAAAAATCTATGTGATATTTAAGGTCGAAAACGCTGTAACTCCTTCATTTTTTCGAATTTCGAAAATCCAAAAGCATTTCATTATTTGAAACTCGAAAAGGAATCATAAACCAAACAGTATTTCTTCAATTTTGCACTTTTATATTTTTTGCATTTTTTTGGAAAGGGGTTACCCTTATGAAAATTTTCAATTTTCGGTGCCCCAAAAATTTTCGAGTTGTGTATACAGTAATGAAGTTTATGGCGAAAAATGCGGTTGGTTTAACGCAATCCCTGAGTGTTTTACTCAAAAAACAAGCTCAAAATTGCATAATTTTTAGTCAAAAAATTTATGTGATATATAAAGTCGAAAACGCTGTAACTCCTTCATTTTTTCGAATTTCGAAAATCCAAAAGCATTTCATTATTTGAAACTCGAAAAGGAATCATAAACCAAACAGTATTTCTTCAATTTTGCACTTTTATATTTTTTGCATTTTTTTTGGAAAGGGGTTACCCTTATGAAAATTTTCAATTTTCGGTGCCCCAAAAATTTTCGAGTTGTGTACACAGTAATGAAGTTTATGGCGAAAAATGCGGTTGGTTTAACGCAATCCCTGAGTGTTCTACTCAAAAAACAAGCTCAAAATTTAATAATTTATAGTCAAAAAATCTATATGATATTTAAGGTCGAAAACGCTGTAACTCCTTCATTTTTTCGAATTTCGAAAATCCAAAAGCATTTCATTATTTGAAACTCGAAAAGAAATCATAAACCAAACAGTATTTCTTCAAATTTGCACTTTTATATTTTTTGCATTTTTTTGGAAAGAGGTTACCCTTATGAAAATGTTCAATTTTCGGTGTCCCAAAAATTTTCGAGTTGTGTACACAGTAATGAAGTTTATGGCGAAAAATGCGGTTTAACGCAATCCCTGAGTGTTTTACTCAAAAAACAAGCTCAAAATTGCATAATTTTTAGTCAAAAAATCTATGTGATATTTAAGGTCGAAAACGCTGTAACTCCTTCATTTTTTCGAATTTCGAAAATCCAAAAGCATTTCATTATTTGAAACTCGAAAAGGAATCATAAACCAAACAGTATTTCTTCAATTTTTCACTGTTTTATTTTTTGCATTTTTTTTGGAAAGGGGTTACCCTTATGAAAATTTTCAATTTTCGGTGTCCCAAAAATTTTCGAGTTGTGTACACAGTAATGAAGTTTATGGCGAAAAATGCGGTTTAACGCAATCCCTGAGTGTTTTGCTCAAAAAATAAGCTCAAAATTGCATAATAAATAATAATTGCATAATGCACAGTAATGAAGTTTATGGCGAAAAATGCGGTTTAACGCAATCCCTGAGTGTTTTACTCAAAAAACAAGCTCAAAATTGCATAATTTTTAGTCAAAAAATCTATGTGATATTTAAGGTCGAAAACGCTGTAACTCCTTCATTTTTTCGAATTTCGAAAATCCAAAAGCATTTCATTATTTGAAACTCGAAAAGGAATCATAAACCAAACAGTATTTCTTCAATTTTTCACTGTTTTATTTTTTGCATTTTTTTTGGAAAGGGGTTACCCTTATGAAAATTGTCAATTTTCGGTGTCCCAAAAATTTTCGAGTTGTGTACACAGTAATGAAGTTTATGGCGAAAAATGCGGTTTAACGCAATCCCTGAGTGTTTTGCTCAAAAAATAAGCTCAAAATTGCATAATTTATTGTCCAAAAAAGTTAAAAAATCTATGTGATATTTAAGGTCGAGAACGCTGTAACTCCTTCATTTTTTCGAATTTCGAAAATCCAAAAGCATTTCATTATTTGAAACTCGAAAAGGAATCATAAACCAAACAGTATTTCTTCAATTTTGCACTTTTATATTTTTTGCATTTTTTTGGAAAGGGGTTACCCTTATGAAAATTTTCAATTTTCGGTGCCCCAAAAATTTTCGAGTTGTGTACACAGTAATGAAGTTTATGGCGAAAAATGCGGTTTAACGCAATCCCTGAGTGTTTTACTCAAAAAACAAGCTCAAAATTGCATAATTTTTAGTCAAAAAATCTATGTGATATTTAAGGTCGAAAACGCTGTAACTCCTTCATTTTTTCGAATTTCGAAAATCCAAAAGCATTTCATTATTTGAAACTCGAAAAGGAATCATAAACCAAACAGTATTTCTTCAATTTTGCACTTTTATATTTTTTGTTTTTTTTTGGAAAGGGGTTACCTTTATGAAAATTTTCAATTTTCGGTGCCCCAAAAATTTTCGAGTTGTGTACACAGTAATGAAGTTTATGGCGAAAAATGCGGTTTAACGCAATCCCTGAGTGTTTTGCTCAAAAAATAAGCTCAAAATTGCATAATTTATTGTCCAAAAAAGTTAAAAAATCTATGTGATATTTAAGGTCGAAAACGCTGTAACTCCTTCATTTTTTCGAATTTCGAAAATCCAAAAGCATTTCATTATTTGAAACTCGAAAAGGAATCATAAACCAAACAGTATTTCTTCAATTTTGCACTTTTATATTTTTTGCATTTTTTTGGAAAGGGGTTACCCTTATGAAAATTTTCAATTTTCGGTGCCCCAAAAATTTTCGAGTTGTGTACACAATAATGAAGTTTATGGCGAAAAATGCGGTTAAACGCAATCCATGAGTGTTTTACTCAAAAAACAAGCTCAAAATTGAATAATTTATAGTCAAAAAGTCTATGTGATATTTAAGGTCGAAAACGCTGTAACTACTTCATTTTTTCGAATTTCGAAAATCCAAAAGCATTTCATTATTTGAAACTCGAAAAGGAATCATAAACCAAACAGTATTTCTTCAATTTTTCACTGTTTTATTTTTTGCATTTTTTTATGAAAATTGTCAATTTTCGGTGTCCCAAAAATTTTCGAGTTGTGTACACAGTAATGAAGTTTATGGCGAAAAATGCGGTTTAACGCAATCCCTGAGTGTTTTGCTCAAAAAATAAGCTCAAAATTGCATAATAAATAATAATTGCATAATGCACAGTAATGAAGTTTATGGCGAAAAATGCGGTTTAACGCAATCCCTGAGTGTTTTACTCAAAAAACAAGCTCAAAATTGCATAATTTTTAGTCAAAAAATCTATGTGATATTTAAGGTCGAAAACGCTGTAACTCCTTCATTTTTTCGAATTTCGAAAATCCAAAAGCATTGCATTATTTGAAACTCGAAAAGGAATCATAAACCAAACAGTATTTCTTCAATTTTGCACTTTTATATTTTTTGCATTTTTTTTGGAAAGGGGTTACCTTTGTGAAAATTTTCAATTTTCGGTGCCCCAAAAATTTTCGAGTTGTGTACACAGTAATGAAGTTTATGGCGAAAAATGCGGTTTAACGCAATCCCTGAGTGTTTTACTCAAAAAACAAGCTCAAAATTGAATAATTTATAGTCAAAAAGTCTATGTGATATTTAAGGTCGAAAACGCTGTAACTCCTTCATTTTTTCGAATTTCGAAAATCCAAAAGCATTTCATTATTTGAAACTCGAAAAGGAATCATAAACCAAACAGTATTTCTTCAATTTTGCACTTTTATATTTTTTGCATTTTTTTTTGGAAAGGGGTTACCCTTATGAAAATTTTCAATTTTCGGTGTCCCAAAAATTTTCGGGTTGTGTGCACAGTAATGAAGTTTATGGCGAAAAATGCGGTTTAACGCAATCCCTGAGTGTTTTACTCAAAACAAGCTCAAAATTGAATAATTTATTGTCCAAAAAAGTTAAAAAATCTATGTGATATTTAAGGTCGAAAACGCTGTAACTCCTTCATTTTTTCGAATTTCGAAAATCCAAAAGCATTTCATTATTTGAAACTCGAAAAGGAATCATAAACCAAACAGTATTTCTTCAATTTTGCACTTTTATATTTTTTGCATTTTTTTTGGAAAGGGGTTATCCTTATGAAAATTTTCAATTTTCGGTGTCCCAAAAATTTTCGAGTTGTGTGCACAGTAATGAAGTTTATGGCGAAAAATGCGGTTTAACGCAATCCCTGAGTGTTTTACTCAAAAAACAAGCTCAAAATTGAATAATTTATAGTCAAAAAGTCTAGTGATATTTAAGGTCGAAAACGCTGTAACTCCTTCATTTTTTCGAATTTCGAAAATCCAAAAGCATTTCATTATTTGAAACTCGAAATGGAATCATAAACCAAACAGTATTTCTTCAATTTTGCACTTTTATATTTTTTGCATTTTTTTGGAAAGGGGTTATCCTTATGAAAATTTTCAATTTTCGGTGTCCCAAAAATTTTCGAGTTGTGTACACAGTAATGAAGTTTATGGCGAAAAATGCGGTTAAACGCAATCCCTGAGTGTTCTACTCAAAAAACAAGCTCAAAATTGAATAATTTATAGTCAAAAAATCTATGTGATATTTAACTCTGTACGCTGTAACTCCTTCATTTTTTCGAATTTCGAAAATCCAAAAGCATTTCATTATTTGAAACTCGAAAAGAAATCATAAACCAAACAGTATTTCTTCAAATTTGCACTTTTATATTTTTTGCATTTTTTTGGAAAGAGGTTACCCTTATGAAAATTTTCAATTTTCGGTGTCCCAAAAATTTTCGAGTTGTGTACACAGTAATGAAGTTTATGGCGAAAAATGCGGTTTAACGCAATCCCTGAGTGTTTTACTCAAAAAACAAGCTCAAAATTGAATAATTTATAGTCAAAAAGTCTATGTGATATTTAAGGTCGAAAACGCTGTAACTCCTTCATTTTTTCGAATTTCGAAAATCCAAAAGCATTTCATTATTTGAAACTCGAAATGGAATCATAAACCAAACAGTATTTCTTCAATTTTGCACTTTTATATTTTTTGCATTTTTTTGGAAAGGGGTTATCCTTATGAAAATTTTCAATTTTCGGTGCCCCAAAAATTTTCGAGTTGTGTACACAGTAATGAAGTTTATGGCTAAAAATGCGGTTTAACGCAATCCCTGAGTGTTTTACTCAAAAAACAAGCTCAAAATTGAATAATTTATAGTCAAAAAGTCTATGTGATATTTAAGGTCGAAAACGCTGTAACTCCTTCATTTTTTCGAATTTCGAAAATCCAAAAGCATTTCATTATTTGAAACTCGAAAAGGAATCATAAACCAAACAGTATTTCTTCAATTTTGCACTTTTATATTTTTTGCATTTTTTTTTTGGAAAGGGGTTACCCTTATGAAAATTTTCAATTTTCGGTGCCCCAAAAATTTTCGAGTTGTGTACACAGTAATGAAGTTTATGGCGAAAAATGCGGTTAAACGCAATCCCTGAGTGTTTTACTCAAAAAACAAGCTCAAAATTGAATAATTTATTGTCCAAAAAAGTTAAAAAATCTATGTGATATTTAAGGTCGAAAACGCTGTAACTCCTTCATTTTTTCGAATTTCGAAAATCCAAAAGCATTTCATTATTTGAAACTCGAAAAGGAATCATAAACCAAACAGTATTTCTTCAATTTTGCACTTTTATATTTTTTGCATTTTTTTTGGAAAGGGGTTATCCTTATGAAAATTTTCAATTTTCGGTGTCCCAAAAATTTTCGAGTTGTGTGCACAGTAATGAAGTTTATGGCGAAAAATGCGGTTTAACGCAATCCCTGAGTGTTTTACTCAAAAAACAAGCTCAAAATTGCATAGTTTTTAGTCAAAAAATCTATGTGATATTTAAGGTCGAAAACGCTGTAACTCCTTCATTTTTTCGAATTTCGAAAATCCAAAAGCATTTCATTATTTGAAACTCGAAAAGGAATCATAAACCAAACAGTATTTCTTCAATTTTTCACTGTTTTATTTTTTGCATTTTTTTGGAAATTTTCAATTTTCGGTGCCCCAAAAATTTTCGAGTTGTGTACACAGTAATGAAGTTTATGGCGAAAAATGCGGTTTAACGCAATCCCTGAGTGTTTTACTCAAAAAACAAGCTCAAAATTGAATAATTTATAGTCAAAAAATCTATGTGATATTTAACTCTGTACGCTGTAACTCCTTCATTTTTTCGAATTTCGAAAATCCAAAAGCATTTCATTATTTGAAACTCGAAAAGAAATCATAAACCAAACAGTATTTCTTCAAATTTGCACTTTTATATTTTTTGCATTTTTTTGGAAAGAGGTTACCCTTATGAAAATTTTCAATTTTCGGTGTCCCAAAAAATTTTCGAGTTGTGTACACAGTAATGAAGTTTATGGCGAAAAATGCGGTTTAACGCAATCCCTAAGGATTTCACTCAAAAAACAAGCTCAAAATTGAATAATTTATAGTCAAAAAGTCTATGTGATATTTAAGGTCGAAAACGCTGTAACTCCTTCATTTTTTCGAATTTCGAAAATCCAAAAGCATTTCATTATTTGAAACTCGAAAAGGAATCATAAACCAAACAGTATTTCTTCAATTTTGCACTTTTATATTTTTTGCATTTTTTTTGGAAAGGGGTTACCCTTATGAAAATTTTCAATTTTCGGTGCCCCAAAAATTTTCGAGTTGTGTACACAGTAATGAAGTTTATGGCGAAAAATACGGTTTAACGCAATCCCTGAGTGTTTTACTCAAAAAACAAGCTCAAAATTGAATAATTTATTGTCCAAAAAAGTTAAAAAATCTATGTGATATTTAAGGTCGAAAACGCTGTAACTCCTTCATTTTTTCGAATTTCGAAAATCCAAAAGCATTTCATTATTTAAAACTCGAAAAGGAATCATAAACCAAACAGTATTTCTTCAATTTTGCACTTTTATATTTTTTGCATTTTTTTGGAAAGGGGTTATCCTTATGAAAATTTTCAATTTTCGGTGTCCCAAAAATTTTCGAGTTGTGTACACAGTAATGAAGTTTATGGCGAAAAATGCGTCTAAACGCAATCCCTGAGTGTTCTACTCAAAAAACAAGCTCAAAATTGAATAATTTATAGTCAAAAAATCTATGTGATATTTAACTCTGTACGCTGTAACTCCTTCATTTTTTCGAATTTCGAAAATCCAAAAGCATTTCATTATTTGAAACTCGAAAAGGAATCATAAACCAAACAGTATTTCTTCAATTTTGCACTTTTATATTTTTTGCATTTTTTTTTTGAAAAGGGGTTACCCTTATGAAAATTTTCAATTTTCGGTGCCCCAAAAATTTTCGAGTCGTGTACACAGTAATGAAGTTTATGGCGAAAAATGCGGTTTAACGCAATCCCTAAGGATTTTACTCAACAAACAAGCTCAAAATTGAATAATTTATAGTCAAAAAATCTATATGATATTTAAGGTCGAAAACGCTGTAACTCCTTCATTTTTTCGAATTTCGAAAATCCAAAAGCATTTCATTATTTGAAACTCGAAAAGGAATCATAAACCAAACAGTATTTCTTCAATTTTGCACTTTTATATTTTTTGCATTTTTTTTTTGGAAAGGGGTTACCCTTATGAAAATTTTCAATTTTCGGTGCCCCAAAAATTTTCGAGTTGTGTACACAGTAATGAAGTTTATGGCGAAAAATGCGGTTGGTTTAACGCAATCCCTGAGTGTTTTACTCAAAAAACAAGCTCAAAATTGAATAATTTATTGTCAAAAAATCTATGTGATATTTAAGGTCGAAAACGCTGTAACTCCTTCATTTTTTCGAATTTCGAAAATCCAAAAGCATTTCATTATTTGAAACTCGAAAAGGAATCATAAACCAAACAGTATTTCTTCAATTTTGCACTTTTATATTTTTTGCATTTTTTTTTTGGAAAGGGGTTACCCTTATGAAAATTTTCAATTTTCGGTGCCCCAAAAATTTTCGAGTCGTGTACACAGTAATGAAGTTTATGGCGAAAAATGCGGTTTAACGCAATCCCTAAGGATTTTACTCAAAAAACAAGCTCAAAATTGAATAATTTATAGTCAAAAAATCTATATGATATTTAAGGTCGAAAACGCTGTAACTCCTTTATTTTTTCGAATTTCGAAAATCCAAAAGCATTTCATTATTTGAAACTCGAAAAGGAATCATAAACCAAACAGTATTTGTGTGTTTTGCTCAAAAAACAAGCTCAAAATTGCATAATTTATAGTCAAAAAAGTAAAAAAAATCTATGTGATATTTAAGGTCGAAAACGCTGTAACTCCTTCATTTTTTCGAATTTCGAAAATCCAAAAGCATTTCATTATTTGAAACTCGAAAAGGAATCATAAACCAAACAGTATTTCTTCAATTTTTCACTTTTTTATTTTTTGCATTTTTTTTTGGAAAGGGGTTACCCTTATGAAAATTTTCAATTTTCGGTGCCCCAAAAAATTTTGAGTTGTGTACACAGTAATGATGATATATGTGATATATAAGGTCGAAAACGCTGTAACTCCTTCATTTTTTCGAATTTCGAAAATCCAAAAGCATTTCATTATTTGAAACTCGAAAAGGAATCATAAACCAAACAGTATTTCTTCAATTTTGCACTTTTATATTTTTTGCATTTATTTTGGAAAGGGGTTACCCTTATGAAAATTTTCAATTTTCGGTGCCCCAAAAATTTTCGAGTTGTGTACACAGTAATGAAGTTTATGGCGAAAAATGCGGTTTAACGCAATCCCTGAGTGTTTTGCTCAAAAAATAAGCTCAAAATTGCATAATTTATTGTCCAAAAAAGTTAAAAAATCTATGTGACATTTAAGGTCGAAAACGCTGTTACTCCTTCATTTTTTCGAATTTCGAAAATCCAAAAGCATTTCATTATTTGAAACTCGAAAAGGAATCATAAACCAAACAGTATTTCTTCAATTTTGCACTTTTATATTTTTTGCATTTATTTTGGAAAGGGGTTACCCTTATGAAAATTTTCAATTTTCGGTGCCCCAAAAATTTTCGAGTTGTGTACACAGTAATGAAGTTTATGGCGAAAATGCGGTTTAACGCAATCCCTGAGTGTTCTACTCAAAAAACAAGCTCAAAATTGAATAATTAATAGTCAAAAAATCTATGTGATATTTAACTCTGTACGCTGTAACTCCTTCATTTTTTCGAATTTCGAAAATCCAAAAGCATTTCATTATTTGAAACTCGAAAAGGAATCATAAACCAAACAGTATTTCTTCAATTTTTCACTGTTTTATTTTTTGCATTTTTTTTGGAAAGGGGTTACCCTTATGAAAATTGTCAATTTTCGGTGTCCCAAAAATTTTCGAGTTGTGTACACAGTAATGAAGTTTATGGCGAAAAATGCGGTTTAACGCAATCCCTGAGTGTTTTACTCAAAAAACAAGCTCAAAATTGCATAATTTTTAGTCAAAAAATCTATGTGATATTTAAGGTCGAAAACGCTGTAACTCCTTCATTTTTTCGAATTTCGAAAATCCAAAAGCATTGCATTATTTGAAACTCGAAAAGGAATCATAAACCAAACAGTATTTCTTCAATTTTGCACTTTTATATTTTTTGCATTTTTTTTTGGAAAGGGGTTACCCTTATGAAAATTTTCAATTTTCGGTGCCCCAAAAATTTTCGAGTTGTGTACACAGTAATGAAGTTTATGGCGAAAAATGCGGTTTAACGCAATCCCTAAGGATTTTACTCGAAAAACAAGCTCAAAATTGAATAATTTATAGTCAAAAAGTCTATGTGATATTTAAGGTCGAAAACGCTGTAACTCCTTCATTTTTTCGAATTTCGAAAATCCAAAAGCATTTCATTATTTGAAACTCGAAAAGGAATCATAAACCAAACAGTATTTCTTCAATTTTGCACTTTTATATTTTTTGCATTTTTTTTGGAAAGGGGTTATCCTTATGAAAATTTTCAATTTTCGGTGTCCCAAAAATTTTCGAGTTGTGTGCACAGTAATGAAGTTTATGGCGAAAAATGCGGTTTAACGCAATCCCTGAGTGTTTTACTCAAAAAACAAGCTCAAAATTGCATAATTTTTAGTCAAAAAATCTATGTGATATTTAAGGTCGAAAACGCTGTAACTCCTTCATTTTTTCGAATTTCGAAAATCCAAAAGCATTTCATTATTTGAAACTCGAAAAGGAATCATAAACCAAACAGTATTTCTTCAATTTTCTTTTTCAATTTTCGGTGCCCCAAAAATTTTCGAGTTGTGTACACAGTAATGAAGTTTATGGCGAAAAATGCGGTTTAACGCAATCCCTGAGTGTTTTACTCAAAAAACAAGCGCAAAATTGCATAATTTTTAGTCAAAAAATCTATGTGATATTTAAGGTCGAAAACGCTGTAACTCCTTCATTTTTTCGAATTTCGAAAATCCAAAAGCATTTCATTATTTGAAACTCGAAAAGGAATCATAAACCAAACAGTATTTCTTCAATTTTGCACTTTTATATTTTTTGCATTTTTTTTTTGAAAAGGGGTTACCCTTATGAAAATTTTCAATTTTCGGTGCCCCAAAAATTTTCGAGTTGTGTACACAATAATGAAGTTTATGGCGAAAAATGCGGTTTAACGCAATCCCTAAGGATTTTACTCAAAAAACAAGCTCAAAATTGAATAATTTATAGTCAAAAAATCTATATGATATTTAAGGTCGAAAACGCTGTAACTCCTTCATTTTTTCGAATTTCGAAAATCCAAAAGCATTTCATTATTTGAAACTCGAAAAGGAATCATAAACCAAACAGTATTTGTGTGGTTTGCTCAAAAAACAAGCTCAAAATTGCATAATTTATAGTCAAAAAAGTAAAAAAAATCTATGTGATATTTAAGGTCGAAAACGCTGTAACTCCTTCATTTTTTCGAATTACGAAAATCCAAAAGCATTTCATTATTTGAAAATCGAAAAGGAATCATAAACCAAACAGTATTTCTTCAATTTTTCACTTTTTTATTTTTTGCATTTTTTTTTTTTGGAAAGGGGTTACCCTTATGAAAATTTTCAATTTTCGGTGCCCCAAAAATTTTGAGTTGTGTACACAGTAATGATGATATATGTAATATATATAAGGTCGAAAACGCTGTAACTCCTTCATTTTTTCGAATTTCGAAAATCCAAAAGCATTTCATTATTTGAAACTCGAAAAGGAATCATAAACCAAACAGTATTTCTTCAATTTTGCACTTTTATATTTTTTGCATTTTTTTTGGAAAGGGGTTACCCTTATGAAAATTTTCAATTTTCGGTGTCCCAAAAATTTTCGAGTTGTGTACACAGTAATGAAGTTTATGGCGAAAAATGCGGTTTAACGCAATCCCTGAGTGTTTTACTCAAAAAACAAGCTCAAAATTGCATAATTTTTAGTCAAAAAATCTATGTGATATTTAAGGTCGAAAACGCTGTAACTCCTTCATTTTTTCGAATTTCGAAAATCCAAAAGCATTTCATTATTTGAAACTCGAAAAGGAATCATAAACCAAACAGTATTTCTTCAATTTTGCACTTTTATATTTTTTGCATTTTTTTTGGAAAGGGGTTACCCTTATGAAAATTTTCAATTTTCGGTGTCCCAAAAATTTTCGAGTTGTGTACACAGTAATGAAGTTTATGGCGAAAAATGCGGTTTAACGCAATCCCTGAGTGTTTTGCTCAAAAAATAAGCTCAAAATTGCATAATTTATTGTCCAAAAAAGTTAAAAAATCTATGTGACATTTAAGGTCGAAAACGCTGTTACTCCTTCATTTTTTCGAATTTCGAAAATCCAAAAGCATTTCATTATTTGAAACTCGAAAAGGAATCATAAACCAAACAGTATTTCTTCAATTTTGCACTTTTATATTTTTTGCATTTTTTTTTTTGGAAAGGGGTTACCCTTATGAAAATTTTCAATTTTCGGTGCCCCAAAAATTTTCGAGTTGTGTACACAGTAATGAAGTTTATGGCGAAAAATGCGGTTTAACGCAATCCCTGAGTGTTTTACTCAAAAAACAAGCTCAAAATTGCATAATTTTTAGTCAAAAAATCTATGTGATATTTAAGGTCGAAAACGCTGTAACTCCTTCATTTTTTCGAATTTCGAAAATCCAAAACCATTTCATTATTTGAAACTCGAAAAGGAATCATAAACCAAACAGTATTTCTTCAATTTTGCACTTTTATATTTTTTGCATTTTTTTTGGAAAGGGGTTACCCTTATGAAAATTTTCAATTTTCGGTGTCCCAAAAATTTTCGAGTTGTGTACACAGTAATGAAGTTAATGGCTAAAAATGCGGTTAAACGCAATTCCTGAGTGTTTTACTCAAAAAACAAGCTCAAATTGAATAATTTATAGTCAAAAAGTCTATGTGATATTTAAGGTCGAAAACGCTGTAACTACTTCATTTTTTCGAATTTCGAAAATTCAAAAGCATTTCATTATTTGAAACTCGAAAAGGAATCATAAACCAAACAGTATTTCTTCAATTTTGCACTTTTATATTTTTTGCATTTTTTTTGGAAAGGGGTTACCCTTATGAAAATTTTCAATTTTCGGTGTCCCAAAAATTTTCGAGTTGTGTACACAATAATGAAGTTTATGGCGAAAAATGCGGTTAAACGCAATCCCTGAGTGTTTTACTCAAAAAACAAGCTCAAAATTGAATAATTTATTGTCCAAAAAAGTTAAAAAATCTATGTGATATTTAAGGTCGAAAACGCTGTAACTCCTTCATTTTTTCGAATTTCGAAAATCCAAAAGCATTTCATTATTTGAAACTCGAAAAGGAATCATAAACCAAACAGTATTTCTTCAATTTTGCACTTTTATATTTTTTGCATTTTTTTTGGAAAGGGGTTACCCTTATGAAAATTTTCAATTTTCGGTGTCCCAAAAATTTTCGAGTTGTGTACACAGTAATGAAGTTTATGGCGAAAAATGCGGTTTAACGCAATCCCTGAGTGTTTTGCTCAAAAAATAAGCTCAAAATTGCATAATTTATTGTCCAAAAAAGTTAAAAAATCTATGTGACATTTAAGGTCGAAAACGCTGTAACTCCTTCATTTTTTCGAATTTCGAAAATCCAAAAGCATTTCATTATTTGAAACTCGAAAAGGAATCATAAACCAAACAGTATTTCTTCAATTTTGCACTTTTATATTTTTTGCATTTTTTTTGGAAAGGGGTTACCCTTATGAAAATTTTCAATTTTCGGTGCCCCAAAAATTTTCGAGTTGTGTACACAGTAATGAAGTTTATGGCGAAAAATGCGGTTTAACGCAATCCCTAAGGATTTTACTCAAAAAACAAGCTCAAAATTGAATAATTTATAGTCAAAAAATCTATATGATATATAAGGTCGAAAACGCTGTAACTCCTTCATTTTTTCGAATTTCGAAAATCCAAAAGCATTTCATTATTTGAAACTCGAAAAGGAATCATAAACCAAACAGTATTTCTTCAATTTTGCACTTTTATATTTTTTGCATTTTTTTTGGAAAGGGGTTACCCTTATGAAAATTTTCAATTTTCGGTGTCCCAAAAATTTTCGAGTTGTGTACACAGTAATGAAGTTTATGGCGAAAAATGCGGTTTAACGCAATCCCTGAGTGTTTTACTCAAAAAACAAGCTCAAAATTGCATAATTTTTAGTCAAAAAATCTATGTGATATTTAAGGTCGAAAACGCTGTAACTCCTTCATTTTTTCGAATTTCGAAAATCCAAAAGCATTTCATTATTTGAAACTCGAAAAGGAATCATAAACCAAACAGTATTTCTTCAATTTTGCACTTTTATATTTTTTGCATTTTTTTTGGAAAGGGGTTACCCTTATGAAAATTTTCAATTTTCGGTGTCCCAAAAATTTTCGAGTTGTGTACACAGTAATGAAGTTTATGGCGAAAAATGCGGTTTAACGCAATCCCTGAGTGTTTTGCTCAAAAAATAAGCTCAAAATTGCATAATTTATTGTCCAAAAAAGTTAAAAAATCTATGTGACATTTAAGGTCGAAAACGCTGTTACTCCTTCATTTTTTCGAATTTCGAAAATCCAAAAGCATTTCATTATTTGAAACTCGAAAAGGAATCATAAACCAAACAGTATTTCTTCAATTTTGCACTTTTATATTTTTTGCATTTATTTTGGAAAGGGGTTACCCTTATGAAAATTTTCAATTTTCGGTGCCCCAAAAATTTTCGAGTTGTGTACACAGTAATGAAGTTTATGGCGAAAAATGCGGTTTAACGCAATCCCTAAGGATTTTACTCAAAAAACAAGCTCAAAATTGAATAATTTATAGTCAAAAAATCTATATGATATATAAGGTCGAAAACGCTGTAACTCCTTCATTTTTTCGAATTTCGAAAATCCAAAAGCATTTCATTATTTGAAACTCGAAAAGGAATCATAAACCAAACAGTATTTCTTCAATTTTGCACTTTTATATTTTTTGCATTTTTTTTTGGAAAGGGGTTACCCTTATGAAAATTTTCAATTTTCGGTGCCCCAAAAATTTTCGAGTTGTGTACACAGTAATGAAGTTTATGGCGAAAAATGCGGTTTAACGCAATCCCTGAGTGTTTTACTCAAAAAACAAGCTCAAAATTGCATAATTTTTAGTCAAAAAATCTATGTGATATTTAAGGTCGAAAACGCTGTAACTCCTTCATTTTTTCGAATTTCGAAAATCCAAAAGCATTTCATTATTTGAAACTCGAAAAGGAATCATAAACCAAACAGTATTTCTTCAATTTTGCACTTTTATATTTTTTGCATTTTTTTTGGAAAGGGGTTACCCTTATGAAAATTTTCAATTTTCGGTGTCCCAAAAATTTTCGAGTTGTGTACACAGTAATGAAGTTAATGGCTAAAAATGCGGTTAAACGCAATTCCTGAGTGTTTTACTCAAAAAACAAGCTCAAATTGAATAATTTATAGTCAAAAAGTCTATGTGATATTTAAGGTCGAAAACGCTGTAACTACTTCATTTTTTCGAATTTCGAAAATCCAAAAGCATTTCATTATTTGAAACTCGAAAAGGAATCATAAACCAAACAGTATTTCTTCAATTTTGCACTTTTATATTTTTTGCATTTTTTTTGGAAAGGGGTTACCCTTATGAAAATTTTCAATTTTCGGTGCCCCAAAAATTTTCGAGTTTTGTACACAATAATGAAGTTTATGGCGAAAAATGCGGTTAAACGCAATCCCTGAGTGTTTTACTCAAAAAACAAGCTCAAAATTGAATAATTTATTGTCCAAAAAAGTTAAAAAATCTATGTGATATTTAAGGTCGAAAACGCTGTAACTCCTTCATTTTTTCGAATTTCGAAAATCCAAAAGCATTTCATTATTTGAAACTCGAAAAGGAATCATAAACCAAACAGTATTTCTTCAATTTTGCACTTTTATATTTTTTGCATTTTTTTTGGAAAGGGGTTACCCTTATGAAAATTTTCAATTTTCGGTGTCCCAAAAATTTTCGAGTTGTGTACACAGTAATGAAGTTTATGGCGAAAAATGCGGTTTAACGCAATCCCTGAGTGTTTTGCTCAAAAAATAAGCTCAAAATTGCATAATTTATTGTCCAAAAAAGTTAAAAAAATCTATGTGACATTTAAGGTCGAAAACGCTGTTACTCCTTCATTTTTTCGAATTTCGAAAATCCAAAAGCATTTCATTATTTGAAACTCGAAAAGGAATCATAAACCAAACAGTATTTCTTCAATTTTGCACTTTTATATTTTTTGCATTTTTTTTGGAAAGGGGTTACCCTTATGAAAATTTTCAATTTTCGGTGCCCCAAAAATTTTCGAGTTGTGTACACAGTAATGAAGTTTATGGCGAAAAATGCGGTTTAACGCAATCCCTAAGGATTTTACTCAAAAAACAAGCTCAAAATTGAATAATTTATAGTCAAAAAATCTATATGATATATAAGGTCGAAAACGCTGTAACTCCTTCATTTTTTCGAATTTCGAAAATCCAAAAGCATTTCATTATTTGAAACTCGAAAAGGAATCATAAACCAAACAGTATTTCTTCAATTTTGCACTTTTATATTTTTTGCATTTTTTTTGGAAAGGGGTTACCCTTATGAAAATTTTCAATTTTCGGTGTCCCAAAAATTTTCGAGTTGTGTACACAGTAATGAAGTTTATGGCGAAAAATGCGGTTTAACGCAATCCCTGAGTGTTTTACTCAAAAAACAAGCTCAAAATTGCATAATTTTTAGTCAAAAAATCTATGTGATATTTAAGGTCGAAAACGCTGTAACTCCTTCATTTTTTCGAATTTCGAAATTCCAAAAGCATTTCATTATTTGAAACTCGAAAAGGAATCATAAACCAAACAGTATTTCTTCAATTTTGCACTTTTATATTTTTTGCATTTTTTTTGGAAAGGGGTTACCCTTATGAAAATTTTCAATTTTCGGTGTCCCAAAAATTTTCGAGTTGTGTACACAGTAATGAAGTTTATGGCGAAAAATGCGGTTTAACGCAATCCCTGAGTGTTTTGCTCAAAAAATAAGCTCAAAATTGCATAATTTATTGTCCAAAAAAGTTAAAAAATCTATGTGACATTTAAGGTCGAAAACGCTGTTACTCCTTCATTTTTTCGAATTTCGAAAATCCAAAAGCATTTCATTATTTGAAACTCGAAAAGGAATCATAAACCAAACAGTATTTCTTCAATTTTGCACTTTTATATTTTTTGCATTTATTTTGGAAAGGGGTTACCCTTATGAAAATTTTCAATTTTCGGTGCCCCAAAAATTTTCGAGTTGTGTACACAATAATGAAGTTTATGGCGAAAAATGCGGTTAAACGCAATCCCTGAGTGTTTTACTCAAAAAACAAGCTCAAAATTGAATAATTTATTGTCCAAAAAAGTTAAAAAATCTATGTGATATTTAAGGTCGAAAACGCTGTAACTCCTTCATTTTTTCGAATTTCGAAAATCCAAAAGCATTTCATTATTTGAAACTCGAAAAGGAATCATAAACCAAACAGTATTTCGTCAATTTTTCACTGTTTTATTTTTTGCATTTTTTTTGGAAAGGGGTTACCCTTATGAAAATTGTCAATTTTCGGTGTCCCAAAAATTTTCGAGTTGTGTACACAGTAATGAAGTTTATGGCGAAAAATGCGGTTTAACGCAATCCCTGAGTGTTTTACTCAAAAAACAAGCTCAAAATTGCATAATTTTTAGTCAAAAAATCTATGTGATATTTAAGGTCGAAAACGCTGTAACTCCTTCATTTTTTCGAATTTCGAAAATCCAAAAGCATTGCATTATTTGAAACTCGAAAAGGAATCATAAACCAAACAGTATTTCTTCAATTTTGCACTTTTATATTTTTTGCATTTTTTTTGGAAAGGGGTTACCCTTATGAAAATTTTCAATTTTCGGTGCCCCAAAAATTTTCGAGTTGTGTACACAGTAATGAAGTTTATGGCTAAAAATGCGGTTTAACGCAATCCCTGAGTGTTTTACTCAAAAAACAAGCTCAAAATTGAATAATTTATAGTCAAAAAGTCTATGTGATATTTAAGGTCGAAAACGCTGTAACTCCTTCATTTTTTCGAATTTCGAAAATCCAAAAGCATTTCATTATTTGAAACTCGAAAAGGAATCATAAACCAAACAGTATTTCTTCAATTTTGCACTTTTATATTTTTTGCATTTTTTTTGGAAAGGGGTTACCCTTATGAAAATTTTCAATTTTCGGTGCCCCAAAAATTTTCGAGTTGTGTACACAATAATGAAGTTTATGGCGAAAAATGCGGTTAAACGCAATCCCTGAGTGTTTTACTCAAAAAACAAGCTCAAAATTGAATAATTTATTGTCCAAAAAAGTTAAAAAATCTATGTGATATTTAAGGTCGAAAACGCTGTAACTCCTTCATTTTTTCGAATTTCGAAAATCCAAAAGCATTTCATTATTTGAAACTCGAAAAGGAATCATAAACCAAACAGTATTTCTTCAATTTTGCACTTTTATATTTTTTGCATTTTTTTTGGAAAGGGGTTATCCTTATGAAAATTTTCAATTTTCGGTGTCCCAAAAATTTTCGAGTTGTGTACACAGTAATGAAGTTTATGGCGAAAAATGCGGTTTAACGCAATCCCTGAGTGTTTTACTCAAAAAACAAGCTCAAAATTGCATAATTTTTAGTCAAAAAATCTATGTGATATTTAAGGTCAAAAACGCTGTAACTCCTTCATTTTTTCGAATTTCGAAAATCCAAAAGCATTTCATTATTTGAAACTCGAAAAGGAATCATAAACCAAACAGTATTTCTTCAATTTTGCACTTTTATATTTTTTGCATTTTTTTTTGGGTTACCCTTATGAAAATGTTCAATTTTCGGTGCCCCAAAAATTTTCGAGTTGTGTACACAGTAATGAAGTTTATGGCGAAAAATGCGGTTTAACGCAATCCCTAAGGATTTTACTCGAAAAACAAGCTCAAAATTGAATAATTTATAGTCAAAAAGTCTATGTGATATTTAAGGTCGAAAACGCTGTAACTCCTTCATTTTTTCGAATTTCGAAAATCCAAAAGCATTTCATTATTTGAAACTCGAAAAGGAATCATAAACCAAACAGTATTTCTTCAATTTTTCACTGTTTTATTTTTTGCATTTTTTTTGGAAAGGGGTTACCCTTATGAAAATTGTCAATTTTCGGTGTCCCAAAAATTTTCGAGTTGTGTACACAGTAATGAAGTTTATGGCGAAAAATGCGGTTTAACGCAATCCCTGAGTGTTTTACTCAAAAAACAAGCTCAAAATTGCATAATTTATAGTAAAAAAGTCAAGAAATCTGTGTGATATTTAAGGTCGAAAACGCTGTAACTCCTTCATATTTTCGAATTTCGAAAATCTAAAAGCATTTCATTATTTGAAACTCGAAAAGGAATCATAAACCAAACAGTATTTCTTCAATTTTGCACTTTTATATATTTTGCTTTTTTTTTGGAAAGAGGTTACCCTTATGAAAATTTTCAATTTTCGGTGCCCCAAAAATTTCCGAGTTGTGTACACAATAATAAAGTTTAAGGCGAAAAATGCGGTTTAACGCAATCCCTATGTGATATTTAAGGTCGAAAACGCTGTAACTCCTTCATTTTTTCGAATTTCGAAAGTCCAAAAGCATTTCATTATTTGAAACTCGAAAAGGAATCATAAACCAAACAGTATTTCTTCAATTTTGCACTTTTATATTTTTTGCATTTTTTTTGGAAAGAGGTTACCCTTATAAAAATTTTCAATTTTCGGTGCCCCAAAAATTATCGAGTTGTGCACACAGTAATGAAGTTTATGGCGAAAAATGCGGGTTTACGCAATCCCTGAGTGTTTTGCTCAAAAAACAAGCTCAAAATTGCATAATTTATAGTCAAAAAAGTTAAAAAATCTATGTGATATTTAAGGTCGAAAACGCTGTTACTCCTTCATTTTTTCGAATTCCGAAAATCCAAAAGCATTTCATTATTTGAAACTCGAAAAGGAATCATAAACCAAACAGTATTTCTTCAATTTTGCACTTTTATATTTTTTGCATTTTTTTGGAAAGGGGTTACCCTTATGAAAATTTTCAATTTTCGGTGTCCCAAAAATTTTCGAGTTGTGTACACAGTAATGAAGTTTATGGCGAAAAATGCGGTTTAACGCAATCCCTGAGTGTTTTACTCAAAAAACAAGCTCAAAATTGCATAATTTTTAGTCAAAAAATCTATGTGATATTTAAGGTCGAAAACGCTGTAACTCCTTCATTTTTTCGAATTTCGAAAATCCAAAAGCATTGCATTATTTGAAACTCGAAAAGGAATCATAAACCAAACAGTATTTCTTCAATTTTGCACTTTTATATTTTTTGCATTTTTTTTGGAAAGGGGTTACCCTTATGAAAATTTTCAATTTTCGGTGCCCCAAAAATTTTCGAGTTGTGTACACAGTAATGAAGTTTATGGCTAAAAATGCGGTTTAACGCAATCCCTGAGTGTTTTACTCAAAAAACAAGCTCAAAATTGAATAATTTATAGTCAAAAAGTCTATGTGATATTTAAGGTCGAAAACGCTGTAACTCCTTCATTTTTTCGAATTTCGAAAATCCAAAAGCATTTCATTATTTGAAACTCGAAAAGGAATCATAAACCAAACAGTATTTCTTCAATTTTGCACTTTTATATTTTTTGCATTTTTTTTGGAAAGGGGTTACCCTTATGAAAATTTTCAATTTTCGGTGCCCCAAAAATTTTCGAGTTGTGTACACAATAATGAAGTTTATGGCGAAAAATGCGGTTAAACGCAATCCCTGAGTGTTTTACTCAAAAAACAAGCTCAAAATTGAATAATTTATTGTCCAAAAAAGTTAAAAAATCTATGTGATATTTAAGGTCGAAAACGCTGTAACTCCTTCATTTTTTCGAATTTCGAAAATCCAAAAGCATTTCATTATTTGGAACTCGAAAAGGAATCATACACCAAACAGTATTTCTTCAATTTTGCACTTTTATATTTTTTGCATTTTTTTTGGAAAGGGGTTATCCTTATGAAAATTTTCAATTTTCGGTGTCCCAAAAATTTTCGAGTTGTGTACACAGTAATGAAGTTTATGGCGAAAAATGCGGTTTAACGCAATCCCTGAGTGTTTTACTCAAAAAACAAGCTCAAAATTGCATAATTTTTAGTCAAAAAATCTATGTGATATTTAAGGTCAAAAACGCTGTAACTCCTTCATTTTTTCGAATTTCGAAAATCCAAAAGCATTTCATTATTTGAAACTCGAAAAGGAATCATAAACCAAACAGTATTTCTTCAATTTTGCACTTTTATATTTTTTGCATTTTTTTTTGGGTTACCCTTATGAAAATGTTCAATTTTCGGTGCCCCAAAAATTTTCGAGTTGTGTACACAGTAATGAAGTTTATGGCGAAAAATGCGGTTTAACGCAATCCCTAAGGATTTTACTCGAAAAACAAGCTCAAAATTGAATAATTTATAGTCAAAAAGTCTATGTGATATTTAAGGTCGAAAACGCTGTAACTCCTTCATTTTTTCGAATTTCGAAAATCCAAAAGCATTTCATTATTTGAAACTCGAAAAGGAATCATAAACCAAACAGTATTTCTTCAATTTTTCACTGTTTTATTTTTTGCATTTTTTTTGGAAAGGGGTTACCCTTATGAAAATTGTCAATTTTCGGTGTCCCAAAAATTTTCGAGTTGTGTACACAGTAATGAAGTTTATGGCGAAAAATGCGGTTTAACGCAATCCCTGAGTGTTTTACTCAAAAAACAAGCTCAAAATTGCATAATTTTTAGTCAAAAAATCTATGTGATATTTAAGGTCGAAAACGCTGTAACTCCTTCATTTTTTCGAATTTCGAAAATCCAAAAGCATTGCATTATTTGAAACTCGAAAAGGAATCATAAACCAAACAGTATTTCTTCAATTTTGCACTTTTATATTTTTTGCATTTTTTTTGGAAAGGGGTTATCCTTATGAAAATTTTCAATTTTCGGTGTCCCAAAAATTTTCGAGTTGTGTACACAGTAATGAAGTTTATGGCGAAAAATGCGGTTTAACGCAATCCCTAAGGATTTTACTCGAAAAACAAGCTCAAAATTGAATAATTTATAGTCAAAAAGTCTATGTGATATTTAAGGTCGAAAACGCTGTAACTCCTTCATTTTTTCGAATTTCGAAAATCCAAAAGCATTTCATTATTTGAAACTCGAAAAGGAATCATAAACCAAACAGTATTTCTTCAATTTTGCACTTTTATATTTTTTGCATTTTTTTTGGAAAGGGGTTACCCTTATGAAAATTTTCAATTTTCGGTGCCCCAAAAATTTTCGAGTTGTGTACACAATAATGAAGTTTATGGCGAAAAATGCGGTTTAACGCAATCCCTGAGTGTTTTACTCAAAAAACAAGCTCAAAATTGCATAATTTTTAGTCAAAAAATCTATGTGATATTTAAGGTCAAAAACGCTGTAACTCCTTCATTTTTTCGAATTTCGAAAATCCAAAAGCATTTCATTATTTGAAACTCGAAAAGGAATCATAAACCAAACAGTATTTCTTCAATTTTGCACTTTTATATTTTTTGCATTTTTTTTTGGGTTACCCTTATGAAAATGTTCAATTTTCGGTGCCCCAAAAATTTTCGAGTTGTGTACACAGTAATGAAGTTTATGGCGAAAAATGCGGTTTAACGCAATCCCTAAGGATTTTACTCGAAAAACAAGCTCAAAATTGAATAATTTATAGTCAAAAAGTCTATGTGATATTTAAGGTCGAAAACGCTGTAACTCCTTCATTTTTTCGAATTTCGAAAATCCAAAAGCATTTCATTATTTGAAACTCGAAAAGGAATCATAAACCAAACAGTATTTCTTCAATTTTTCACTGTTTTATTTTTTGCATTTTTTTTGGAAAGGGGTTACCCTTATGAAAATTGTCAATTTTCGGTGTCCCAAAAATTTTCGAGTTGTGTACACAGTAATGAAGTTTATGGCGAAAAATGCGGTTTAACGCAATCCCTGAGTGTTTTACTCAAAAAACAAGCTCAAAATTGCATAATTTTTAGTCAAAAAATCTATGTGATATTTAAGGTCGAAAACGCTGTAACTCCTTCATTTTTTCGAATTTCGAAAATCCAAAAGCATTGCATTATTTGAAACTCGAAAAGGAATCATAAACCAAACAGTATTTCTTCAATTTTGCACTTTTATATTTTTTGCATTTTTTTTGGAAAGGGGTTATCCTTATGAAAATTTTCAATTTTCGGTGTCCCAAAAATTTTCGAGTTGTGTACACAGTAATGAAGTTTATGGCGAAAAATGCGGTTTAACGCAATCCCTAAGGATTTTACTCGAAAAACAAGCTCAAAATTGAATAATTTATAGTCAAAAAGTCTATGTGATATTTAAGGTCGAAAACGCTGTAACTCCTTCATTTTTTCGAATTTCGAAAATCCAAAAGCATTTCATTATTTGAAACTCGAAAAGGAATCATAAACCAAACAGTATTTCTTCAATTTTGCACTTTTATATTTTTTGCATTTTTTTTGGAAAGGGGTTACCCTTATGAAAATTTTCAATTTTCGGTGCCCCAAAAATTTTCGAGTTGTGTACACAATAATGAAGTTTATGGCGAAAAATGCGGTTTAACGCAATCCCTGAGTGTTTTACTCAAAAAACAAGCTCAAAATTGAATAATTTATTGTCCAAAAAAGTTAAAAAATCTATGTGATATTTAAGGTCGAAAACGCTGTAACTCCTTCATTTTTTCGAATTTCGAAAATCCAAAAGCATTTCATTATTTGAAACTCGAAAAGGAATCATAAACCAAACAGTATTTCTTCAATTTTGCACTTTTATATTTTTTGCATTTTTTTTGGAAAGGGGTTACCCTTATGAAAATTTTCAATTTTCGGTGCCCCAAAAATTTTCGAGTTGTGTACACAATAATGAAGTTTATGGCGAAAAATGCGGTTAAACGCAATCCCTGAGTGTTTTACTCAAAAAACAAGCTCAAAATTTAATAATTTATAGTCAAAAAATCTATGTGATATTTAACTCTGTACGCTGTAACTCCTTCATTTTTTCGAATTTCGAAAATCCAAAAGCATTTCATTATTTGAAACTCGAAAAGGAATCATAAACCAAACAGTATTTCTTCAATTTTGCACTTTTATATTTTTTGCATTTTTTTTGGAAAGGGGTTACCCTTATGAAAATGTTCAATTTTCGGTGCCCCAAAAATTTTCGAGTTGTATACACAGTAATGAAGTTTATGGCGAAAAATGCGGTTTAACGCAATCCCTAAGGATTTTACTCGAAAAACAAGCTCAAAATTGAATAATTTATAGTCAAAAAGTCTATGTGATATTTAAGGTCGAAAACGCTGTAACTCCTTCATTTTTTCGAATTTCGAAAATCCAAAAGCATTTCATTATTTGAAACTCGAAAAGGAATCATAAACCAAACAGTATTTCTTCAATTTTGCACTTTTATATTTTTTGCATTTTTTTGGAAAGGGGTTACCCTTATGAAAATTTTCAATTTTCGGTGCCCCAAAAATTTTCGAGTTGTGTACACAATAATGAAGTTTATGGCGAAAAATGCGGTTAAACGCAATCCCTGAGTGTTTTACTCAAAAAACAAGCTCAAAATTGAATAATTTATTGTCCAAAAAAGTTAAAAAATCTATGTGATATTTAAGGTCGAAAACGCTGTAACTCCTTCATTTTTTCGAATTTCGAAAATCCAAAAGCATTTCATTATTTGAAACTCGAAAAGGAATCATAAACCAAACAGTATTTCTTCAATTTTGCACTTTTATATTTTTTGCATTTTTTTTGGAAAGGGGTTACCCTTATGAAAATTTTCAATTTTCGGTGCCCCAAAAATTTTCGAGTTGTGTACACAATAATGAAGTTTATGGCGAAAAATGCGGTTAAACGCAATCCCTGAGTGTTTTACTCAAAAAACAAGCTCAAAATTGAATAATTTATTGTCCAAAAAAGTTAAAAAATCTATGTGATATTTAAGGTCGAAAACGCTGTAACTCCTTCATTTTTTCGAATTTCGAAAATCCAAAAGCATTTCATTATTTGAAACTCGAAAAGGAATCATAAACCAAACAGTATTTCTTCAATTTTGCACTTTTATATTTTTTGCATTTTTTTTTGGAAAGGGGTTATCCTTATGAAAATTTTCAATTTTCGGTGTCCCAAAAATTTTCGAGTTGTGTGCACAGTAATGAAGTTTATGGCGAAAAATGCGGTTTAACGCAATCCCTGAGTGTTTTACTCAAAAAACAAGCTCAAAATTGCATAATTTTTAGTCAAAAAATCTATGTGATATTTAAGGTCGAAAACGCTGTAACTCCTTCATTTTTTCGAATTTCGAAAATCCAAAAGCATTTCATTATTTGAAACTCGAAAAGGAATCATAAACCAAACAGTATTTCTTCAATTTTCTTTTTCAATTTTCGGTGCCCCAAAAATTTTCGAGTTGTGTACACAGTAATGAAGTTTATGGCGAAAAATGCGGTTTAACGCAATCCCTAAGGATTTTACTCGAAAAACAAGCTCAAAATTGAATAATTTATAGTCAAAAAGTCTATGTGATATTTAAGGTCGAAAACGCTGTAACTCCTTCATTTTTTCGAATTTCGAAAATCCAAAAGCATTTCATTATTTGAAACTCGAAAAGGAATCAAAAACCAAACAGTATTTCTTCAATTTTGCACTTTTATATTTTTTGCATTTTTTTTGGAAAGGGGTTACCCTTATGAAAATTTTCAATTTTCGGTGCCCCAAAAAATTTCGAGTTGTGTACACAGCAATGAAGTTTATGGCGAAAAATGCGGTTTAACGCAATCCCTGAGTGTTTTACTCAAAAAACAAGCTCAAAATTGAATAATTTATAGTCAAAAAATCTATGTGATATTTAAGGTCGTAAACGCTGTAACTCCTTCATTTTTTCGAATTTCGAAAATCCAAAAGCATTTCATTATTTGAAACTCAAAAAGGAATCATAAACCAAACAGTATTTCTTCAATTTTGCACTTTTATATTTTTTGCATTTTTTTTTTTTGGAAAGGGCTTACCCTTATGAAAATTTTCAATTTTCGGTGCCCCAAAAATTTTCGAGTTGTGTACACAGTAATGAAGTTTATGGCGAAAAATGCGGTTGGTTTAACGCAATCCCTGAGTGTTTTACTCAAAAAACAAGCTCAAAATTGAATAATTTATTGTCATAAAATCTAAATCATATTTAAGGTCGAAAACGCTGTAACTCCTTCATTTTTTCGAATTTCGAAAATCCAAAAGCATTTCATTATTTGAAACTCGAAAAGGAATCATAAACCAAACAGTATTTCTTCAATTTTGCACTTTTATATTTTTTGCATTTTTTTTTTTGGAAAGGGCTTACCCTTATGAAAATTTTCAATTTTCGGTGCCCCAAAAATTTTCGAGTTGTGTACACAGTAATGAAGTTTATGGCGAAAAGTGCGGTTTAACACAATCCCTGAGTGTTTTGCTCAAAAAATAAGCTCAAAATTGCATAATTTATAGTCAAAAAAGTTAAAAAATCTATGTGATATTTAAGGTCGAAAACGCTGTAACTCCTTCATTTTTTCGAATTTCGAAAATCCAAAAGCATTTCATTATTTGAAACTCGAAAAGGAATCATAAACCAAACAGTATTTCTTTAATTTTGCACTTTTATATTTTTTACATTTTTTTGGAAAGGGGTTACCCTTATGAAAATTTTCAATTTTCGGTGCCCCAAAAATTTTTGAGTTGTGTACACAATAATGAAGTTTATGGCGAAAAATGCGGTTTAACGCAATCCCTGAGTGGTTTACTCAAAAAACAAGCTCAAAATTGCATAATTTATAGTCAAAAAAGTAAAAAAAAATCTATGTGATATTTAAGGTCGAAAACGCTGTAACTCCTTCATTTTTTCGAATTACGAAAATCCAAAAGCATTTCATTATTTGAAACTCGAAAAGGAATCATAAACCAAACAGTATTTCTTCAATTTTTCACTTTTTTATTTTTTGCATTTTTTTTGGAAAGGGGTTACCCTTATGAAAATTTTCAATTTTCGGTGCCCCAAAAAATTTTGAGTTGTGTACACAGTAATGAAGTTTATGGCGAAAAATGCGGTTTAACGCAATCCCTGAGTGGTTTACTCAAAAAACAAGCTCAAAATTGCATTATTTTTAGTCAAAAATTCTATGTGATATGTAAGGTCGAAAACGCTGTAACTCCTTCATTTTTTCGAATTTCGAAAATCCAAAAGCATTTCATTATTTGAAACTCGAAAAGGAATCATAAACCAAACAGTATTTCTTCAATTTTGCACTTTTATATATTTTGCATTTTTTTTGGAAAGGGGTTACCCTTATGAAAATGTTCAATTTTCGGTGCCCCAAAAATTTTCGAGTTGTGTACACAGTAATGAAGTTTATGGCGAAAAATGCGGTTTAACGCAATCCCTGAGTGTTTTGCTCAAAAAACAAGCTCAAAATTGCATAATTTTTAGTCAAAAAATCTATGTGATATTTAAGGTCGAAAACGCTGTAACTCCTTCATTTTTTCGAATTTCGAAAATCCAAAAGCATTTCATTATTTGAAACTCGAAAAGGAATCATAAACCAAACAGTATTTCTTCAATTTTGCACTTTTATATTTTTTGCATTTTTTTTTTGGAAAGGGGTTACCCTTATGAAAATTTTCAATTTTCGGTGCCCCAAAAAATTTCGAGTTGTGTACACAGCAATGAAGTTTATGGCGAAAAATGCGGTTTAACGCAATCCCTGAGTGTTTTACTCAAAAAACAAGCTCAAAATTGAATAATTTATAGTCAAAAAATCTATGTGATATTTAAGGTCGTAAACGCTGTAACTCCTTCATTTTTTCGAATTTCGAAAATCCAAAAGCATTTCATTATTTGAAACTCAAAAAGGAATCATAAACCAAACAGTATTTCTTCAATTTTGCACTTTTATATTTTTTGCATTTTTTTTTTTTGGAAAGGGCTTACCCTTATGAAAATTTTCAATTTTCGGTGCCCCAAAAATTTTCGAGTTGTGTACACAGTAATGAAGTTTATGGCGAAAAATGCGGTTGGTTTAACGCAATCCCTGAGTGTTTTACTCAAAAAACAAGCTCAAAATTGAATAATTTATTGTCATAAAATCTAAATCATATTTAAGGTCGAAAACGCTGTAACTCCTTCATTTTTTCGAATTTCGAAAATCCAAAAGCATTTCATTATTTGAAACTCGAAAAGGAATCATAAACCAAACAGTATTTCTTCAATTTTGCACTTTTATATTTTTTGCATTTTTTTTTTTGGAAAGGGCTTACCCTTATGAAAATTTTCAATTTTCGGTGCCCCAAAAATTTTCGAGTTGTGTACACAGTAATGAAGTTTATGGCGAAAAGTGCGGTTTAACACAATCCCTGAGTGTTTTGCTCAAAAAATAAGCTCAAAATTGCATAATTTATAGTCAAAAAAGTTAAAAAATCTATGTGATATTTAAGGTCGAAAACGCTGTAACTCCTTCATTTTTTCGAATTTCGAAAATCCAAAAGCATTTCATTATTTGAAACTCGAAAAGGAATCATAAACCAAACAGTATTTCTTTAATTTTGCACTTTTATATTTTTTACATTTTTTTGGAAAGGGGTTACCCTTATGAAAATTTTCAATTTTCGGTGCCCCAAAAATTTTTGAGTTGTGTACACAATAATGAAGTTTATGGCGAAAAATGCGGTTTAACGCAATCCCTGAGTGGTTTACTCAAAAAACAAGCTCAAAATTGCATAATTTATAGTCAAAAAAGTAAAAAAAAATCTATGTGATATTTAAGGTCGAAAACGCTGTAACTCCTTCATTTTTTCGAATTACGAAAATCCAAAAGCATTTCATTATTTGAAACTCGAAAAGGAATCATAAACCAAACAGTATTTCTTCAATTTTTCACTTTTTTATTTTTTGCATTTTTTTTGGAAAGGGGTTACCCTTATGAAAATTTTCAATTTTCGGTGCCCCAAAAAATTTTGAGTTGTGTACACAGTAATGAAGTTTATGGCGAAAAATGCGGTTTAACGCAATCCCTGAGTGGTTTACTCAAAAAACAAGCTCAAAATTGCATTATTTTTAGTCAAAAATTCTATGTGATATGTAAGGTCGAAAACGCTGTAACTCCTTCATTTTTTCGAATTTCGAAAATCCAAAAGCATTTCATTATTTGAAACTCGAAAAGGAATCATAAACCAAACAGTATTTCTTCAATTTTGCACTTTTATATATTTTGCATTTTTTTTGGAAAGGGGTTACCCTTATGAAAATGTTCAATTTTCGGTGCCCCAAAAATTTTCGAGTTGTGTACACAGTAATGAAGTTTATGGCGAAAAATGCGGTTTAACGCAATCCCTGAGTGTTTTGCTCAAAAAACAAGCTCAAAATTGCATAATTTTTAGTCAAAAAATCTATGTGATATTTAAGGTCGAAAACGCTGTAACTCCTTCATTTTTTCGAATTTCGAAAATCCAAAAGCATTTCATTATTTGAAACTCGAAAAGGAATCATAAACCAAACAGTATTTCTTCAATTTTGCACTTTTATATTTTTTGCATTTTTTTTTTGGAAAGGGGTTACCCTTATGAAAATTTTCAATTTTCGGTGCCCCAAAAAATTTCGAGTTGTGTACACAGCAATGAAGTTTATGGCGAAAAATGCGGTTTAACGCAATCCCTGAGTGTTTTACTCAAAAAACAAGCTCAAAATTGAATAATTTATAGTCAAAAAATCTATGTGATATTTAAGGTCGTAAACGCTGTAACTCCTTCATTTTTTCGAATTTCGAAAATCCAAAAGCATTTCATTATTTGAAACTCAAAAAGGAATCATAAACCAAACAGTATTTCTTCAATTTTGCACTTTTATATTTTTTGCATTTTTTTTTTTTGGAAAGGGCTTACCCTTATGAAAATTTTCAATTTTCGGTGCCCCAAAAATTTTCGAGTTGTGTACACAGTAATGAAGTTTATGGCGAAAAATGCGGTTGGTTTAACGCAATCCCTGAGTGTTTTACTCAAAAAACAAGCTCAAAATTGAATAATTTATTGTCATAAAATCTAAATCATATTTAAGGTCGAAAACGCTGTAACTCCTTCATTTTTTCGAATTTCGAAAATCCAAAAGCATTTCATTATTTGAAACTCGAAAAGGAATCATAAACCAAACAGTATTTCTTCAATTTTGCACTTTTATATTTTTTGCATTTTTTTTTTTGGAAAGGGGTTACCCTTATGAAAATTTTCAATTTTCGGTGCCCCAAAAATTTTCGAGTTGTGTACACAGTAATGAAGTTTATGGCGAAAAGTGCGGTTTAACACAATCCCTGAGTGTTTTGCTCAAAAAATAAGCTCAAAATTGCATAATTTATAGTCAAAAAAGTTAAAAAATCTATGTGATATTTAAGGTCGAAAACGCTGTAACTCCTTCATTTTTTCGAATTTCGAAAATCCAAAAGCATTTCATTATTTGAAACTCGAAAAGGAATCATAAACCAAACAGTATTTCTTTAATTTTGCACTTTTATATTTTTTACATTTTTTTGGAAAGGGGTTACCCTTATGAAAATTTTCAATTTTCGGTGCCCCAAAAATTTTTGAGTTGTGTACACAATAATGAAGTTTATGGCGAAAAATGCGGTTTAACGCAATCCCTGAGTGGTTTACTCAAAAAACAAGCTCAAAATTGCATAATTTATAGTCAAAAAAGTAAAAAAAAATCTATGTGATATTTAAGGTCGAAAACGCTGTAACTCCTTCATTTTTTCGAATTACGAAAATCCAAAAGCATTTCATTATTTGAAACTCGAAAAGGAATCATAAACCAAACAGTATTTCTTC
This sequence comes from Stomoxys calcitrans, assembly GCF_963082655.1. NCBI lineage: Eukaryota > Metazoa > Arthropoda > Insecta > Diptera > Muscidae > Stomoxys > Stomoxys calcitrans. Next base: position 92,908,629 of record NC_081553.1, read on the forward strand.
AATTTTTCACTTTTTTATTTTTTGCATTTTTTTTGGAAAGGGGTTACCCTTATGAAAATTTTCAATTTTCGGTGCCCCAAAAAATTTTGAGTTGTGTACACAGTAATGAAGTTTATGGCGAAAAATGCGGTTTAACGCAATCCCTGAGTGGTTTACTCAAAAAACAAGCTCAAAATTGCATAATTTTTAGTCAAAAATTCTATGTGATATGTAAGGTCGAAAACGCTGTAACTCCTTCATTTTTTCGAATTTCGAAAATCCAAAAGCATTTCATTATTTGAAACTCGAAAAGGAATCATAAACCAAACAGTATTTCTTCAATTTTGCACTTTTATATATTTTGCATTTTTTTTGGAAAGGGGTTACCCTTATGAAAATGTTCAATTTTCGGTGCCCCAAAAATTTTCGAGTTGTGTACACAGTAATGAAGTTTATGGCGAAAAATGCGGTTTAACGCAATCCCTGAGTGTTTTGCTCAAAAAACAAGCTCAAAATTGCATAATTTTTAGTCAAAAAATCTATGTGATATTTAAGGTCGAAAACGCTGTAACTCCTTCATTTTTTCGAATTTCGAAAATCCAAAAGCATTTCATTATTTGAAACTCGAAAAGGAATCATAAACCAAACAGTATTTCTTCAATTTTGCACTTTTATATTTTTTGCATTTTTTTTTTGGAAAGGGGTTACCCTTATGAAAATTTTCAATTTTCGGTGCCCCAAAAATTTTCGAGTTGTGTACACAGTAATGAAGTTTATGGCGAAAAATGCGGTTTAACGCAATCCCTGAGTGTTTTACTAAAAAAACAAGCTCAAAATTGCATAATTTTTAGTCAAAAAATCTATGTGATATATAAGGTCGAAAACGCTGTAACTCCTTCATTTTTTCGAATTTCGAAAATCCAAAAGCATTTCATTATTTGAAACTCGAAAAGGAATCATAAACCAAACAGTATTTCTTCAATTTTGCACTTTTATATATTTTGCATTTTTTTTGGAAAGGGGTTACCCTTATGAAAATGTTCAATTTTCGGTGCCCCAAAAATTTTCGAGTTGTGTACACAGTAATGAAGTTTATGGCGAAAAATGCGGTTTAACGCAATCCCTGAGTGTTTTGCTCAAAAAACAAGCTCAAAATTGCATAATTTTTAGTCAAAAAATCTATGTGATATTTAAGGTCGAAAACGCTGTAACTCCTTCATTTTTTCGAATTTCGAAAATCCAAAAGCATTTCATTATTTGAAACTCGAAAAGGAATCATAAACCAAACAGTATTTCTTCAATTTTGCACTTTTATATTTTTTGCATTTTTTTTTTGGAAAGGGGTTACCCTTATGAAAATTTTCAATTTTCGGTGCCCCAAAAATTTTCGAGTTGTGTACACAGTAATGAAGTTTATGGCGAAAAATGCGGTTTAACGCAATCCCTGAGTGTTTTACTAAAAAAACAAGCTCAAAATTGCATAATTTTTAGTCAAAAAATCTATGTGATATATAAGGTCGAAAACGCTGTAACTCCTTCATTTTTTCGAATTTCGAAAATCCAAAAGCATTTCATTATTTGAAACTCGAAAAGGAATCATAAACCAAACAGTATTTCTTCAATTTTGCACTTTTATATTTTTTCCATTTTTTTGGAAAGGGGTTACCCTTATGAAAATTTTCAATTTTCGGTGCCCCAAAAAATTTCGAGTTGTGTACACAGTAATGAAGTTTATGGCGAAAAATGCGGTTGGTTTAACGCAATCCCTGAGTGTTTTGCTCAAAAAACAAGCTCAAAATTGCATAATTTTTAGTCAAAAAAGTTATAAAATCTATGTGATATTTAAGGTCGAAAACGCTGTAACTCCTTCATTTTTTCGAATTTCGAAAATCCAAAAGCATTTCATTATTTGAAACTCAAAAAGGAATCATAAACCAAACAGTATTTCTTCAATTTTGCACTTTTATATTTTTTGCATTTTTTTTGGAAAGGGGTTACCCTTATGAAAATTTTCAATTTTCGGTGCCCCAAAAAATTTCGAGTTGTGTACACAGCAATGAAGTTTATAGCGAAAAATGCGGTTTAACGCAATCCCTGAGTGTTTTACTCAAAAAACAAGCTCAAAATTGAATAATTTATAGTCAAAAAATCTATGTGATATTTAAGGTCGTAAACGCTGTAACTCCTTCATTTTTTCGAATTTCGAATATCCAAAAGCATTTCATTATTTGAAACTCGAAATGGAATCATAAACCAAACAGTATTTCTTCAATTTTGCACTTTTATATTTTTTGCATTTTTTTGGAAAGGGGTTACCCTTATGAAAATTTGCAATTTTCGGTGCCCCAAAAATTTTCGAGTTGTGTACACAGTAATGAAGTTTATGGCGAAAAATGCGGTTGGTTTAACGCAATCCCTGAGTGTTTTACTCAAAAAACAAGCTCAAAATTGAATAATTTATAGTCAAAAAGTCTATGTGATATTTAAGGTCGAAAACGCTGTAACTCCTTCATTTTTTCGAATTTCGAAAATCCAAAAGCATTTCATTATTTGAAACTCGAAAAGGAATCATAAACCAAACAGTATTTCTTCAATTTTGCACTTTTATATTTTTTGCATTTTTTTTGGAAAGGGGTTACCCTTATGAAAATTTTCAATTTTCGGTGCCCCAAAAATTTTCGAGTTGTGTACACAGTAATGAAGTTTATGGCGAAAAATGCGGTTGGTTTAACGCAATCCCTGAGTGTTTTACTCAAAAAACAAGCTCAAAATTGAATAATTTATTGTCATAAAATCTAAATCATATTTAAGGTCGAAAACGCTGTAACTCCTTCATTTTTTCGAATTTCGAAAATCCAAAAGCATTTCATTATTTGAAACTCGAAAAGGAATCATAAACCAAACAGTATTTCTTCAATTTTGCACTTTTATATTTTTTCCATTTTTTTGGAAAGGGGTTACCCTTATGAAAATTTTCAATTTTCGGTGCCCCAAAAAATTTCGAGTTGTGTACACAGTAATGAAGTTTATGGCGAAAAATGCGGTTGGTTTAACGCAATCCCTGAGTGTTTTGCTCAAAAAACAAGCTCAAAATTGCATAATTTTTAGTCAAAAAAGTTATAAAATCTATGTGATATTTAAGGTCGAAAACGCTGTAACTCCTTCATTTTTTCGAATTTCGAAAATCCAAAAGCATTTCATTATTTGAAACTCAAAAAGGAATCATAAACCAAACAGTATTTCTTCAATTTTGCACTTTTATATTTTTTGCATTTTTTTTGGAAAGGGGTTACCCTTATGAAAATTTTCAATTTTCGGTGCCCCAAAAAATTTCGAGTTGTGTACACAGCAATGAAGTTTATGGCGAAAAATGCGGTTTAACGCAATCCCTGAGTGTTTTACTCAAAAAACAAGCTCAAAATTGAATAATTTATAGTCAAAAAATCTATGTGATATTTAAGGTCGTAAACGCTGTAACTCCTTCATTTTTTCGAATTTCGAATATCCAAAAGCATTTCATTATTTGAAACTCGAAATGGAATCATAAACCAAACAGTATTTCTTCAATTTTGCACTTTTATATTTTTTGCATTTTTTTGGAAAGGGGTTACCCTTATGAAAATTTGCAATTTTCGGTGCCCCAAAAATTTTCGAGTTGTGTACACAGTAATGAAGTTTATGGCGAAAAATGCGGTTGGTTTAACGCAATCCCTGAGTGTTTTACTCAAAAAACAAGCTCAAAATTGAATAATTTATAGTCAAAAAGTCTATGTGATATTTAAGGTCGAAAACGCTGTAACTCCTTCATTTTTTCGAATTTCGAAAATCCAAAAGCATTTCATTATTTGAAACTCGAAAAGGAATCATAAACCAAACAGTATTTCTTCAATTTTGCACTTTTATATTTTTTGCATTTTTTTTGGAAAGGGGTTACCCTTATGAAAATTTTCAATTTTCGGTGCCCCAAAAATTTTCGAGTTGTGTACACAGTAATGAAGTTTATGGCGAAAAATGCGGTTGGTTTAACGCAATCCCTGAGTGTTTTACTCAAAAAACAAGCTCAAAATTGAATAATTTATTGTCATAAAATCTAAATCATATTTAAGGTCGAAAACGCTGTAACTCCTTCATTTTTTCGAATTTCGAAAATCCAAAAGCATTTCATTATTTGAAACTCGAAAAGGAATCATAAACCAAACAGTATTTCTTCAATTTTGCACTTTTATATTTTTTGCATTTTTTTTTTGGAAAGGGCTTACCCTTATGAAAATTTTCAATTTTCGGTGCCCCAAAAATTTTCGAGTTGTGTACACAATAATGAAGTTTATGGCGAAAAATGCGGTTAAACGCAATCCCTGAGTGTTTTACTCAAAAAACAAGCTCAAAATTGAATAATTTATAGTCAAAAAATCTATGTGATATTTAAGGTCGAAAACGCTGTAACTCCTTCATTTTTTCGAATTTCGAAAATCCAAAAGCATTTCATTATTTGAAACTCGAAAGGAAATCATAAACCAAACAGTATTTCTTCAATTTTGCACTTTTATATTTTTTGCATTTTTTTGGAAAGGGGTTACCCTTATGAAAATTTTCAATTTTCGGTGCCCCAAAAATTTTCGAGTTTTGTACACAGTAACGAAGTTTATGGCGAAAAATGCGGTTTAACGCAATCCCTGAGTGTTTTACTCAAAAAACAAGCTCAAAATTGCATAATTTTTAGTCAAAAAATCTATGTGATATTTAAGGTCGAAAACGCTGTAACTCCTTCATTTTTTCGAATTTCGAAAATCCAAAAGCATTTCATTATTTGAAACTCGAAAAGGAATCATAAACCAAACAGTATTTCTTCAATTTTGCACTTTTATATTTTTTGCATTTTTTTTTTGGAAAGGGGTTACCCTTATGAAAATTTTCAATTTTCGGTGCCCCAAAAATTTTCGAGTTGTGTGCACAGTAATGAAGTTTATGGCGAAAAATGCGGGTTTACGCAATCCCTGAGTGTTTTACAAAAAAAAATAAGCTCAAAATTGCATAATTTAAAAAATCTATGTGATATTTAAGGTCGATGAAACTCCTTAATTTTTTCGATTTTCGAAAATCCAAAAGCATTTCATTATTTGAAATTCGAAAAGGATTCATAAACTAAACAGTATTTCTCCAATTTTGGAGGCTAATGAAAATTTTCAATATTTTGTGCCCCAAAAAGCAAGCTCAAAATTGCATAATTCATAGCCAAAATATCTACAAAATCCATGAGTTTGAAATTTACTTTCTTACGAACTTCCAAACTCTTAAAACACCTTTGGATTTGAGGATTGTTTTGCACTTTAGTCTATCTTAGAGTTTTTACTTGTTTTCGTATCAAATGTTTCTGTGGTATTTTTTAATTGAATTCCCTTATTTTGAATACAACCTCTTTACAGAGGTACACAATGCCTCTCGGACATAGAGTACAACATCCAGTGTGCTCGAAAACAACCTGTTATTAGCTGTTTTTGTTTTCTTTAAGGCTTTTTGGTACAATGAGTTTTATGAAGCACCTTACGATAGCAGTCGCACAACACTAATCACTAATCTGCGATAATCATAGTTGTTAATTAAACGCCCCATACAAAAAATGCGTACATGTATGAGATTTTCGCCGCAATCACTTTAAACCAATCAATCAATGATCAATGATAACAAAAACAAGTACCCGCAAACATTAATTTAACAATTGAAACCAAATGCCAAAATCTATACGCATTTGGGATTTGCGTTATACAATTCAATAACATGGGAGTATATATTAAAATTGAAAGAAAACAGAATATGAAGAGATTATTTAACAGCCATAATTACTTTTATGTTCAACGAAACAGCTCCCCCGGGCGTTAGTAATGACAACACAAAATAATAAAACCTTTCCCTTTATGTTGTCCATTTGGCCAAGAGGAGCACATAGGCAGTGCTTTGATGGTGGTATACTGGAAGTGTTTTTGACTGTCTATATTAATAGCAATTTAAAAATCATTAAATATAGATATAAAAACGCTGAGATACTTCATGCTACCAACTTAGTATGGCATTCATCATTGTTAGTCAGATTTTGCTTTAGGGGCAAAATAAGGGCGATAATGAATAGGTGATTGGTTGGATTTAAATGATGTTTTGTTGAACCCCTTATTAATTTCCATTTCATACAATGGCAAGAAATAGTGCAAACTAATCCTAGCTCACACTCGCATACGAATCAGTAGCGATATTAAAATGATTTATTAAGTTATTGGGAGTAAAAAACGAAAAAAATCAAAGCCCTAATACAAAATTTGGTTTGGAATTGTTTAAAAAATACTCGCATTTCTAATTGTTATATATAGATTTCTCTTATGTTGTCTTCAATTTGCTTTGGCGACTTTCTCGTTGTTTCTTCAGCAGCGTGACCATCATGGAAAATGAAGTTACCACCGGTACCATAATCGGCAAAAACAGCGGTATATAGATGGCATATTTCTGCTCGTCAGGGAAATACAATTGCGCCAAAAGGCTGGCATCAAAGAATGCCTGTTCCGATGCCAAGAAAGCTTGTTGTGCCAATTCGGAGGCCCGCATTAGTTGATGATTTGCCAAAGCCTCTTTGGCCTTTATAATTAGTTCGTAGGCCGAATTTATGGCCTTTCCCACATCATCATTTATAACAATGTAGCTGATATTGTCTGTAGATAAAAAAAAATATTATTAAAAATTTATAATTGGTTATTGATTTGATGTTTCTTTTTTCTTGCTCCATTTACCCAGTAGCTTAATTAAACTCTGCAGAGTGTTGGTTGTTGTGGTAATGTGTGTTACAGCACTTCGCCTCAAATAGGACTCATATTCCCAAAGACGAGGTGCAAGTTGTTCCACAGCAACAGTTTTGACACCTTCCGCATGGACCTGGGGATAGAAATACGAAAAATCGAAGAAATGAAAACTCAAAGTTTGACCAAAACAAACTCCAGTAGAATAGGGTGAAAATAACGAAACCTATGAATTCTAGAACGACCTGCAGGAGGTTGTGATTAAAATAAACAAGTAAAAGCGTGCTAAGTTCGGCCGGGCCGATTCTGATATACCCTCCACCATGGATAGTATTTGTCGAGTTCTCTTTCGGTAACTCTTTTTAGGCAAACAAGGAATAATGAATAAGAACTGTTATGCTATTGGGGCTATATCAACAGTTTTGACACCTTCCGCATGGACCTGGGGATGGAAAAATGAAAATCAAAGATATTAAAATTCAAAATTTGTCCTAGCCAAACTCCAGTAGAATAGGGCGAAAGTAACGAAACCTATGAATTCCAGAACGGCCTGCACGAGGTTGTGATTAAAATAAACAAGTAAAAGCGTGAAGTCATTGTGTAATATTTCAGTCCATTCGGAAAAGAATCGCACCTTGTAGGGGCTCAAGAAGCAAAACAGGAAGATCGGTCTATATAGGAGCTGTATCAAGCTATATATATTGAAAATCATGGGAGAAGCCGTTGTGCAAAATTTCAATCAAATTGGATAATAACTGCGCCCTCTAGAGTCTTAAAAAATCAAGATCCCAGATGGATTTATATGGCTGCTATATTAGTTTATGTACCGATTTGCGCCATACTAACCATAGTTGTTGGAAAGTCATAACAAAACACCTCATGCAACATTTCAAACAAATCGGATGAGAATTGCGCTCTCAAGCGGCTCAGGAAGTAAAATCCGGAGATCGGTTTATATGGCAGCTATACCAGGTTATTAACCGATTTAAACCGTACCTAGCCCAGTGGTTGGAAGTGGCACCAAAACACCATGTGCAATTATTACAGCCAAATCGGATAAGAATTGCGCCCTCTAGTGGCTCAAGAAGTCAAGACCCCAGATCGGTTTATATGACAGCTATATCAGGTTATGGACCCATTTGAATCATACCTAGCACTAATGTTGAAAATCATAACAAAAAAATTGCGCCCTCTAGTGACTCAAAAAGTCAAGACCCAAGATCGGTTTATATGGCAGCTATATCAAAACATGGACCGATTTGACCTATTTACAATCCCAACTGACCTACACTAATAAAAAGTATTTGTGCAAAAATTCAAGCGCCTAGATTTACTCCTTTAAAAGTTAGCGTGCTTTTGACAGACGGACGGACGGACATGGCTAGATCTACTCAAAATGTCATGACGATCAAGAATATATAAACTTTATGGGGTTTTAGATGCATATTTCGAGGTGTTACAAACAAAATAACGAAATTAGTATACTCCCATCTTATGGTGGGGGGTATGAAAATTGCATTGACATAAAGGGGCTTTAAACATGTGAGGACCGACACACTCGTGTAATCCTTAGACCAGTAGGGGCCGAATTATCGCAACCACATACGTGAACGAGTAAAATAGTTGGTAAATGTCTTCGTATTTACGACTAGTTTACACAAAATAAATGGGCACAAAAGGTTGAAATGGCTCAATTCATGGTCTTCAGAATTTGGCAAAGACAAGGCAAGGCAACATCTTAAAGGTTATGGAAGGAATAGTTCCCCTAGTTAAATTTTTATGGACTTTGAACAAATAATGCTATTGACAACGTAACCATGACGGATCCCAAGGGGTGCGCCAGGTTTTTCAACCGTCAATTTATTGTGCATGCCGAGAGTGATAGGGCTAAGGGGAGAGCCATTCGTCATATCCGTGGTCTCCGAGCCGAAGAGCAGCCATCACAGCTTACGGTGGACGAAGTTATGAATGTTATCCGTGGCGCCAAGTCATTGAAGGCGTTGGTCCCCGACGGAATCTCTACACTGATGCTGAAGAATCTGGATCTACCTGGAGTTGAGTACCTTAGTAATGTCCTCAACCTGTCTTTGAACACTCTTATAGTTCCCGATGTCTGGAAGATGGGCAGAGTGATCCCGCTACTGAAGCCAGGAAAGGACCCGAGTTTGGGGGTGTCGTACAGACCGATCTCCCTTCTCTCGCGTCGAACGCCTCAGTGTACGTGTACCCAGGCGTTCGATGTCAAAGGCGGACACTCTAAGGAACAACATTGAGGACCCAGGGTCTGAGATCTGTTTCCGACTCCCGGTTAAAAAAAATATCCTGCATGCGGAGATCCGGGCAATGACGGATTCGGTGAATTTGTATGGTATTAGCGCGAGTGTGGACTTCACTACGAATTGTTAGTTTACCATCAGAGCTACAACAACCAGGATGGTAAGACCACGAAAGGTCTTCGAATGTGTTAAGGAAAGAACGCCTCCTCGCATACGAATTGACGATAATGGCCAGAAGGCCGCCATTCAAAGCCTTTGGTAATAAGACGGTCCGAGTTAAAAGCGTGAGCCACCAACGCGCATGAGTAACTGTGGTACAATAAAACGGTCGATAGGACGAAAAAATTCTTTGGGGTGGTTTGGTTCTTCAGAACACGAGGCTTGTACTGAAGGGAAGTAGGAATTGGATCAGTAGGGCCTTTGGTATCCTTACGGGGCATAGAACTATGGACGCACGTATATATTGTAGTTGGAGGATTTTTCATGTCAATGGCCGGCTATCGGGGTTAACAGACTCTGACTCCTAGGATTATATGAGTAGCACGTTACTTTTTAATATTTAGAACGCACAACTAGTCGATTGCTGACTTAATTGAATGTCCATAGCGCCATGGGAGGAATTAGAATACGAACCTTCTTTTTAACCTATCCTATGTAAATTCGCCCATGAATAATCAGCGATATCGATCGGAGAGTCTCAGAGTGGAACGATCTTGCTCACACAGGAGCCTCCACACGAAAACGAGGATCGCCACTTCCACATGAAAATGTGGCTACAACAACAATAACTGTTCCCCAAACTTAAACATAAATACTAACCGAGGTCTCAACCAGGTTTAGCCTCGCCATGGGACTGCCTTTGTGGCTCTCGAATTTTATGGTAAACCTTGTCATCTCAACATACTTGATATTTTCCATCTTAACACTAAACTTACCTCCACGCTTATATCCAATAACTTTTGCAATTGATGCAACATTATCTGCATAACATCATTGGTTTGCACAAAAAATGAAACCCTCTGGCTGGGCTTATCATTGTATTCCCGGCATGTTTCCATAGAGGGATTGGCTATAATTATACCACCCCATTTGGGAGATATAAATGCACTGATGTTATCGGCAGAGGCTCTTTGATTTCTCTTATTATAAATGTAGACGGGTGCAATATCACATGGTGTTATGTAAACGATCAAATTGAGAGGCGTCTTATCCGTAATACCTGAGCCCAAGTTTTTTTCAATCGCTGTTATGATGTGTGGCAATGAAGACTCGGATAAAGCATAATGACGACCCATAAGTGAGTTATCACGCACCTGACGAAGATCAGCCTCAAATGCTAGCTGGTATTTCCATTGGGTGGTTAGGGTATAATTGGAAATGTGGGACACTTGATCTAAATAGGGTTTTAAATAAGCTACGAAAATAGAAAAATTGGTAAGGAAAATTGGTGGGAATTTTTATAAAATTCTAATGAAACGTCTTACTTTCCACAGCCATTTGTACATGCCATTTGGCGTCCATTATATCTGGGCGGGGATTAAGTACAGACACTGTGACATCATATTCAGCTTGCGGCGCTTCTGTCTTCAAAGCATCTCTCTGTTCCTTTGCCAATATTTGTTTAATACGATGTGTTTGCAGTATGTAGGTATTTAAGACTTGTTTTAGTTTTTTGGAAGCTGGAGAAAAATTGTGTGAATGTAGAAACTTTGCCTCATTTCATTTCTTAAAAACTCACTGGTATCACTGCGTATCAGAGCAGTTCTCTCATTTGTTATCAATACTTCCTCTTGCAACTTGGGCCATTCGATAAAAGCAAAATCACCTTCTCGTAGATCTGCATCCTTTAACAAAAGCGACTCCAAAGCAGCAGGGGTTCTAATGGTATTGGCCTTTTCAAAATTTGTTTTATGCAAGAATTCCAAGTTCCATATATCTGTGAAAAATATTTTCTTTTTTGTTTTATATAAAAATTGAATGGACATGTAATGAACTTACCACTTGTGGAGTACTCCTCTTTTAGTTCATTGATGAGTAAAGCTGCTCTTTCGTTTTTCACATTAAAAATGCCCACTTTGATTTTGATTTTCAATGGTTTATCGCTTAGCTCCATAATATCTGATGAGGGAAGGCTTACTCTGTAAATGGGGAAATCAATTATTAAACGAAAAATTAAACTATAGGCCTACTTAAATCTTACCTGTACACCTCGGTAGATTTCCACCACATGGGTACTCCAATAATTATGACCACTGTCATAAAAGCTATGGTAGCATATAAACGAAATTTATCTAAAATAGATGGACAATATGTATTTGATTACTGTTTAAGTTCAAATATTTTGGCTTGTTTCCTTTCTCTACGATAAGAAAAATCCCACACAAATAAAGACAACCCTTTCATAATAGAAAAACTAATCCTTTGTGTTTTATTTATTTTTCGTTTATTTTTAAACACCATCCTCTAACCACAATGCGTTCTCAGGCGCACCCAAACAATTACAAAATGTTTAACAAAATTATTTTGGGTCTTCTTTCAGTATGTAAAAAAGACCCATTTATGTGGATTCATTTCATATTCAATTCGTGGCTCAGTTTTCCCAAAATTACAGCAAATACGTGGACACCCTCGCCATCTATTCTAAAGCAATCCGCTACGTTAGGTTTGCACACGAAGTCGAAGTGAGAAATTGGCTTTCCTTCTATAGCGTGTAGCACAAACCTACGTTTGATGTTAGTGACCCATGCCTGGAATGTATGGGGATCGTGGGATGGGAACTACTGAGATACAAATCTACAATGTGTAATTGCTCTGGATGGTTGTTGTTGTAGCAGTGTGTTATACACCGGGGCGGCAGCCCTTGTCGATGAAAAGCTCCATCGGGTCAATCCGGTACGTACAACCGGCAGCCATGGGATTGCCTCTGGATGGTAGTTATGCCCTAGGTTAAAAGTCTGGTGATAATTGCTTGAAACTTGGATCCCACCAAAATTATGGACGATTGCAGACATCTTCATTGCGTAACCAGGCTTTTCCTACGACTTTCCTTGGATTTGGATGGTATTAACGCCCAAAACGCCTGGTACAACCAAGCAGATAAAGAAAATGAAGAAAGTTGGGAACCACAACATTGAGATAGTCAGCCAGTTTGTCTACCTCGGCACCGGCGAGTTCGGCACGTATGACACCAGTTTTGAAATAAAGTGAAGAATAATACTGACAAACAGATGCTACTTTGAATTGAGTAAGCAGTTAAGAAACCAGGCCACCTCTCGATAGACGAAGATTACTACCCGTGCTGTTATATGGTTCCGAGGCATGTGTACCTGTGAAAGCAGACGAGCCAGTGATTACAGTGTTTGAGAGAAATAATCTTCGTAAAATTTATGGACCAGTTTGCATTGATGGAGAATAAAGGCTTCGAATGAACCACGAATTGTATGAGCGGTATGACGACGTCACATAGTTAAACGTATCAAAATACAACGGTTGCGTTGGCTAAGTCATGCTTCAAAAATGAATGAGGAAGCTCCAGCGAAGAAGTCTTTTAAAGGCGATCACGTTGATTCACGCAAACCGTGACGGCCAAAAGCCCGATGGAAAGATCAAGAGGTAAGAGACACCTGAAAACTCATCCAGGCGCTTGAAAGCTATTCTAAGGTCGGCTAATAGGACAAATGTTCTGTCATAGCCAATTAAAATAAAGTATCCTTCAAACTCCATTGAGATGAGATCGGCTCCCTAAATTTCTCTCTATTTTCCAACCATTCGATTGGATAACCTTTTATCACGGGATGTATATTAGTCAAAATAAAGGCGATTAGAATGGCTTCAAAGAATAGATCAATTACCGCTACAAATAAAAGACCAGGGGGAGAGTTACAAAAATTTCGATTTCGTCTATATTTTTTGGTTTGAATAGACTAAAATTGGAATTTCAGCCCTTTTTTATCCACAGTTCGGCCCGGTAGCCGATGGAGACCGATCTGAACCATATACGACACGGATGTCGAAAAGCCTAACATAAGTCACTGTGTCAAATTTCAGCAGAAATCGGATTATAAATGCGCCTTTTATGGGGCCAAGACTTTAAATCGAGAGATCGGTTTATATGGCACCTATATCCTAATCTGAACCGATCTGGGCCAATGGAAGAGGGATTTCGAAGGGCCAAACACAACTTACTGTCCCAAATTTCCGCGACATCGGAAAATAAATGCGCTTCTATGGACGCTTGGAGGCCACCGTAGCGCAGAGGTTAGCATGTCCACCTATGACGCTGAACGCCTGGGTTCGAAACCTGGCGAGACCATCACAAAAAAAATGTCAGCGGTGGTTTTCCCCTGCTGGCAACATTTGTGAGGTACTAAGCCATGTAAAACTTCTCTCCAAAGAGGTGTCGCGCTGCGCCACGCCGTTCGGACTCAGCTATTAAAAGGAGGGCCCTTATCATTGAGCTTAAACTTGAAACGGACTGCACTCAGTGATATTTGAGAAGTTTGCCCCTGTTCCTTAGTGTAATGTTCATGGGCAAAATTTGCATTTGCTATGGGCCCAAAACCTTAAATCCAGATATCGGTTTATATGGCAACTATATCCAAATCTGGGCTTGACCCAACAATTTTTCTTTAGATTTCAAATACAGATATTCTTTCAAATTTTCAAAATTTGAACAAATGACAAATTACAGCAATTTTGATTCCCAAAGATTTTTGTATCTTAGCACTCAAGGTTACGATATATAACTCGTTCTAATAAAAAAAACTTGAAGATTGCATTAAATACTATTTTTAAGCCTCGGAATCGACAGCTGTATACTTACATACATATATTTTGGGGACTTTAAAAATATTCAAAGGCAAATTGACCGGCACGGGATATTTATGAGCACCACACAGGCTGAAACTTAGAGAAGCGCGTCTGAAAGCTACCGGGGGCGTACACAGATTGCGGATAGTGGAACTCTCCATTCAAAGTAGCTGCAATTGCAGCCAAGGACAGCAATTTCGAATTCGCATGGATTATTCGTATTTTAGTCACCGTTTTTTAATTTGCATTCGGATTTAAGCATAAATACTGAGTGCCTATGAGGCTGGATATGACAAGGCGAGGTTTTGGCTCCTTTAAATAACCAATGACCATCATGTTCCCATGGCGATCAGTCCTATGGACCGGAATGAGCTTGCTCACCTATAGATGCTGAACGAGGATAGCTACCTCCGCATGCAAATGTGGCTACAACAACAACAACACAATTTATGGCTAAACATGTTTTTGAAGCAAAATCTTTAGGATTGCGTCCAAAGTCTTTTTAATGGAACATCATTACTGCAAACATATTTAAAAAAATAAGCCTTAAAAAATTTTAGAAAAAATGCATGAAAATTGAAAGTGAAAATTTTGAGGAAAGGTCTTGACCCAATTATTTATCTTTGGCTTTCAAACCCAGATGCTTTCCCATTTCTGAAATTAAGCAATTTCAAGATCATCATTATACCCTCCACCAGAGGATGGGGGTATATTCATTTTGTCATTCCGTTTGCACCACATCGAAATATCCATCCCTATAAGGTATATATCATCTTGATCGTCTTAAAAGCCTAAGACGATCTAGCCATGTCCGTCCGTCTGTCTGTTGAAATCATGCTACAGTCTTTAAAAATAGAGGTATTGAGCTGAAACTTTGCACAGGCTTTTTTTTTGTTCATAGGCAGGATAAGTTCCAAGATGGGCTATAGCGGACTATATCTTGATATCTCAGGCCCATTAAAGCCAAATTTAATATTAAATTAAATTTAATGGTCCAAATCAGATCATATTTCGATGTAGCTGGGGCATAAATTATGCATTTTTCATCGGATTATGGCAAAAGTTGGTTTACATATATACCCGAGGTAAACGCCTTTTTGCTTGTTTTTGTTTAGCACACTACAATTGTGATTTTTAACCTTCAAAAATTCTATCGGTTTCTCCGCTTTGTCGCACGTATTAATTTTATCCCGTTCTATGCATTTTTTGACACTATTCTGCTATATAAACTTAAAAAATATCACCTCTTTTTTTCTAGGGTACGCACAATAGAGTAAAGCGGTTAGTGCTGGCTAATGCAAGATATATAACAATACAAGGGTGCTGAAAGCCAACATCAACATCTCCGAACAGAATTGCACAGTACGTTACTCAAATTAACACTCCTCAGCTAAAAGCCAGAAGTGGCATGTCGGAAGAGATGCCTCGGAAGTTTATAGCCGAACTCAAGCACATCTACACACACACCTGATTCAGCACATGGTCGATAACACACTGCAGGAAAGAGAATTAATGAAACTGTAGCATAACTGGTCAATTTTATACAGATGAGACGTCAACAATTTTATTTTAACCAAAATATCAAGTATTGAAACAATATACGAGGCTTTAAAGAAAATGCAAGTGATTGAAATACATGTCTTTATTCATAAAATTGTTGATTGTTCTCACTTTACAACATGTGTGCTATTATATGAGAATGGTAACAAATGTCTTCACTATGAAAAAAAATTAAAAAAGAAATTCCATTTGTTGTTATGAAAATAAAATAAACAAAATGAAAAAGGATGTAGTTTTGTAATGATTGGTAAAAATTATACAAACTAATAGATGTATGTGTTGTTATTTATGAGCTTCTCTCTGAGAAGATAATGAAAAAAAAAATATGTGTTGCAATCGAAGTTGATAATTCATTCCTTGTAACTACAAGAAATAACAAACACTGGTCCCTTATCCAAAGGTGTATTGCGTGAGACGTACTTTGTAAATTTTGTCGTTCCCTCGCAGCGATAGACAATATTTAGGGCGTTATCTACCGGTGAAATTGTCAATAGGACCGATTCGTCATCATCATCAAATCCTTCACCTTCCAGTGAATCTGTATCGCTCTGATCATCAGCCGCGGATTTTTGCGTTGGATAAGCATTCGCCGCAGCCCCATCGGTGTCAGGTGAAAGATAAGTTATGACGGCAGCACCTTCGGCAGCATTTAGGTAGTAGATTAAATCTAAGGTGTTATCGTCGCATATGGCACCATCTCCCAAAACGGTATAGTCTCCGTGAGACCATCTTTGGATTTCTAGAGTAAACATAGGATTTGTAGCATTATCACCGGATAAATCCAGATCTGTATAGTCTCTGAGCAGACTAAACATTTCGGTGTTTGAGAAAAGCTCAATAATTTGTGCGAGGGTTTTCGATGTTGTCTTCAAGTCAAGAATTTCAAAGTTCTGTGCATTAGCCGGGCCCTTGCGGGACCATAGCAGCTTATCGTCGGTAAGCAACTGCTTTAAGGCCTCTTCAAAGATCTCCCTGCGGAAAAACTCGTACAAACATATTTCTGAGTTGTCTTCTATCCTTTTTTGAATACTGCGTTTTGTGGTGGGTTTCAGATATACTTCATTTAACAGGCGATTAACCGAACACTCGGCACTCACTGCTATGGGGGGCTTGAACTTCAACTTGGAAAAAGGCCTCAGGGCATCGGCAATCAAATCCTCATTGGAAGCACCATGGAACCAGCCATTTATGGTTAGTCTTGGATAATCAAAAGTGGTGACTTCACCAACCTGATGAAACGATTTGGAGCCCACTTTGAAAAAGGCAAATTGATTATTTTTGGGGGATATTTTTCTTTGTACTGGAAACCTAGGCAGACATTTTTCATCACTAGAGAATATCTCCAAACAGCCACCATGCTCATCTTGCCACTCTTCATTGCCCTCCCAGGGCGATAAATAATAGATAAAAGCCACCTGGCGATCTTTCAGCAGATCGTCATGCACCAACAGGTAATCACCGCATGTATACATTGAACAGGAAGCCGATACATAATCCAATTTCAAATTTGTCACCCTCTCCAACCAAGGTCTTACCGATCTTCTTAGCATTTGTAAGAAGTTGGCCAGGAATTTGCACTCAATCATATTGGAAAGATCAGTGCTCTGATAGAATTCGTATAGATCCATTTGTTTGCGGGACCAATGAACTTTCTTCACCATCTCCTCCATTAACAGTTTACAACTTTCTTTGTTTTTCAATAGACCGGGTAGCAGACATATTTGAAATGGATCGTTATAGACCTCGACATTAGTATCGCTATCTTTGTAATCCTCTGATTGGTCTGAGAACCATTGCTTCTGTAATTTTGTGGCATAATCTTCGGAAGTATAACATTGATTTAGAGACAAATCTATTGTCTGTGGTTCCTGTGTCTCTTGTAGTTTACTAATTTTAGCTGGTTGTGGACCATCTTGAATTGCTTCAGCTATGGTATGACCATTTGTGCAAGAATTGGCGTCGCAACCACCAACAGCACCTCCGCCACCTGAAAAGAAAAAGCACAATGAATTTTGTTTCATTATTAACAAATATTCAACAGATGCATACCTCATAGTTAACACACATAAATTTCAACTTTTTTTTGCAATTTTTTGGGAAACAACACTTATAACGAGGGCAAAAGTAGGAAAAATTGAACTTATGTTAATTAAAAGACAAAAATAGACACTAATTTATGTTTATGGCGCATGTAAATAAAAAACTTTTTGTTTCCAAATGCGTATTTGCCAAAGTATCTTGAAGGCTAGGAATTTTGCGAGCACATTTCAACCGGCACCCCGTAAACCATCCTTAATTGTAATCTTATCACATATGAGAAAAACCATCATCTTAAGCAATTGTTTTGCACTCACCCTCTGTGGCATCATCCTTGTTATGATTGTGCGGTGACTTGTTCTCGCCTTTGGCCGTGTCCATTTTTAAAGCAATACCTTTTTCCCCAATTTTATATTGGCTTTATTGTTCAATTTAACTAATAAATTCCGTATAATGAATATGCTATGTTTTTGCCTGCTGTTTCCATTAAACTGAAAATTGAAGTGACATATGATTCGCCAAAATGCCAAGCGCAGCGTATGACGTTTTGTGTCCTATACCAAAGTGTTTGGTTCAACGCATGGCACAATTAGCAGGTAGTGTACCGTAAACAGCTGAGTACAATTGTTTCTTGCGAAGTGCACTATCTGTCAAGGAGTTTTGGTTGTGTGTGTTATACCACACAACAACGACAAATGGAGCGAACTAGTAACATACTCAAAATCAGAGTTGCACGAATCATTGATTTTGACAGATGGCGCACTCAATATTTTGTTGTTGGACAACAGCCACTACCTGTAAATGAATACATCTTGGTTTAACGTACGCTTTTACCACAACAATGTCCAAGTTTTGCTTTAGCAAGCGCTTGTTATAGCAAAATGTACAAGTATATACTTAGCGCAGAGGTTAGCATGTCCGCCTATGACGCTGAACGCCTGGCTTCGAATCCTAGCGAAACCATTAGAAAACATTTTTTAACGGTGGTTTTCCCCACCAAATGCTGGCAAGATTTGTGTGGCTATAAAAAGGAGGCCCCTATCATTGAGCTTAAACTTGAATCGGACTGCTCTCATTGATATGTGAGAAGTTTGCCCCAGTTCCTTAGTGGAATGTCCATGGGCAAAATTTGCATTTGCATATACATTAATTTGGCAGTATTTTTTTAAGGTTTTTGTCTTGTTACTTTATTTGTTTTATTTTTTCATAGTATTTGTAAGCCATTAATTGTTTACCAAAGTCAAATCTGACTGAAATAACGGAAATTTTAGTGCTCTCAAGCTTATAGGTGTCGGTAATTATTTTATTTTTATCCAAAGCAAGCAGCTCTGCCTTCCCTTCACGGGAAAGGAAATAATTCATATTTAGAAAATGCAAACTGCATGCCATTGAGAGCAGAATTCTGATTGCAGGATGGACTTAGATAATTCTCATTTATCAGTATTCACAAGCGCCAGCAACCAGTCTATGTGCCAAGTTCAAATTTATCAATACATAATTTATCTATGGCCAAAGTAGTTTTGAGTGCTGCCAAGTTCCAATGACCGAGTATTAAGGTAAAACCCCGTTTACACTGCTCATTAAATCCGGATTTAAGGCTCTCGTCAACTGATTTTATAAAGGGAAAACAGATGATCGAGCCATTTAATGCGGATTTAAAGAGCAATCTAAACGGGGTTTAATGGTGCGCACAGGTAAATTATATTTAGATAAAGAATATGAACTTCGCACATAAACTGGTTGGTGGCGCTTGTGAATATAGATAAATGAGACTTATGTAATAAAATGCCGCAAGCAGAATTCTGCTCATAATGGCATGTAGTTTGCATTTTCTAAATATGCATTATTTCCTTTTCCGTCAAGGAAACTATGGCGTAATGCATATATATAGGCTTTTTGCAGTAGTAGCTTCCAATATGTGTACCTTTTTTCTTTTCTTTTCGCTGTAACGGCTTGTACTATGTTCATTTTCACCGTTGAAACCCCGTGTTTTTCGCGATTACTTTTTTGAAAAACTACAAAAATTTCAATTATTAAATAACAGTTTTATTAAAACTTTACCACAAGTAATGAAAGAACGTCCTACTGAATAAAATCAGCAAGTTTTTTTTTTGCTTTAAAATCTATTATCTATAAAAGTAATCGCCGAAAAATATCGCGAAAAACGAATATAGTACCAGCTTTACATATGATTATTTTTTAATTTTTTCGGCAGAGCTGCTTGCAGGGAAGAAAAATAAAATAATTACCGACAACTATAAGCTCAGTGATTAGTGCAACTCTGATTTTGAGTATGCCTACTAGTTCGCGCTATTTTTCGTTGTTTGGGTGTTATGGTTCTTAACTATAATACACACACAACCAAAACTCGTTGACAGATAGTGTATTTCGAGAGAAAAAATTGTACTCAGCTGTTTACGGTACACTACCTATTAAATATGTCTTGGTTGGTACCAGGATTCACTAATAGAAGGTTAGGTCACATGTAAAAACATAAAGTGGATAGGCCCCATAAACATCATTAAGGATGCCAAATCTGACGATTGAAAATGTCATCATATAGGAGAAAACGTAAACAAAGAATGAATGTGAAAAGAGAACAAGTTGACATCCTCAATGCCAAGTACTGTCAAATATTAAAAAAAAAGTATATCGGCTGATCGCTTGGCTTAACCTTATTCAGTGAATCCTGGGTTGGTACCATGGCGAAACAATTAAAGGTTCTCATTTATACAATAACTACAAATCATATGGTGCAAGCTCCCATCTTGTCATCAAGCTGATCGTACTTTTGCTAACACACGCAAAAAAATTTGTGTGCGTACGCCTTGGTACCAACCCAAGACGGATTTAAAAAGGTGATCTAACGCGAACAGCTGTTAACAGCAGGCCAGGTTTGACGGTATTAAAATGTCAGATTTTTGTATGCATTCTCTTTGTGGTTATCTTCTTTCTCGCAGATTTGCTCCAAGTTTAAACAAGATGTAAGCAAGTTTAAGTGTTGTGCATGGTATGTATAAATTTACCTTTAGGAGGGGATAACCACCGCTAAAAACTGTTTCAGATGTTATCGCCAGGATTCGAACCCTGTCGTTCAGAGTCACAGGTGGACACGCTAACCTGGCCTCCGTATAAAAAAGTAATCGGTGAAAAATTTCGCGAAAGCAACATAATTCCCGCTATTATGGCAAGGCGGATTTAAAAAGGTGGTCTCACGCGAATAGCTGTTAACAGTCGGCCAGGTTTGACGGTATTAAAATGTCAGATTTTTGTTTGCATTCTCTTTGTTGTTATCTTTTATCTCGGATATTCTCCGCTCATGTACGCATACGTATACACACAAATTACATTGTGCGTGTCGGCAAAACGTTGATCAGCTTGATGACAAGATGGCGGATTGCCCTGTATGATTTGTGGTTGTTGTACAAGTGAGACCACGCAACCTGTGGACGCGACCGATAGCTCGTAGCTAAGCTTTTCGCGACAGCAATGAGCACTACACAAATCGGACCTCAATGTTCCAGCCTGTGTGGTGCTGATTGCAAACTGCCACTCAAACCAAACTAATCTAACCATCGTAGAAAGGTGTCAATCAACCTAATACATTTCAAATTGGGTATTTAAGCATGTTGTGGTATAGCCACATATTGGTGACTATTTTCAATGTCTAAATTCAATTCAAAATCTCTCGAGTGTTGTTACAATTTTGTTTTTGATTTATTAATAAACATATATTTTGTTATTTGGTAGATTTCGATTGCTAATAAAGGCACTATATTCGGATCCGTATCTCGAATATTTCAATAAATTTCAATGGATGCAAATGCAAAATACACACTTACGAGTATAATAAAAACTGTGTGTGCATGTTAAATGGCATCAGGACTAGGTAAAATAAATAAAAGAAGAATAAAATGAAAATAATATTTCCAGAACAATAGTAATACATTAGAACAGGACGATATTTTAGGGTGTTGCAACACTAGATTTAGGTATACGATTGAATACAACAGAAGAATACATAAAAAATAATAATTCTTTTAGAATAATACGAGTACAAATATTAATTTTGTTACACTCAATGGCCTCTGGGGGATTTTGGTTTAATGACTTTTTGTACCGAGTCCTCGTCCTACCTTTGATTGCACTTGGGTGGACGATTAACTATTTATGTAGTCTTAACTTTGGGACTCAAATTAAGGGTTTTTAGTTTAAAATTCGACATTACGATTATTTTGATAAGATTTTGAAAAATTGTTTAAATTTGTTACAAAGAAGGAGTAAAAGTTTTCTGGTTAAGACATGCTAATAAATTATACAAATAAATAAGGATTTTAAATATTATCTACAATATCGCAATAACTTAAACGTTTAATTTGTTCAGTGTTCATAGCACGTGTTTCCTCTTGATTCATCAACGATAATTGATAAGCCACCTCAAATGCTTGGCCCAGAGTTAGAATGATTTCGGTGGCTAACTCCTAAATATTAAAGAAAAAATTGATTAAAACATTTAAATTTATAAAGGGTGATTTTTTTGAGGTTAGGATTTTCATGCATTAGTATTTGACAGATCACGTGGGATTTCAGACATGGTGTCAAAGAGAAAGATGCTCAGTATGCTTTGACATTTCATCATGAATAGACTTACTAACGAGCAACGCTTGCAAATCATTGAATTTTATTACCAAAATCAGTGTTCGGTTCGAAATGTGTTCAAATTTTGACAAATTTTGTTCAGCGATGAGGCTCATTTCTGGTTGAATGGCTACGTAAATAAGCAAAATTGCCGCATTTGGAGTGAAGAGCAACCAGAAGGCGTTCAAGAACTGCCCATGCATCCCGAAAAATGCACTGTTTGGTGTGGTTTGTACGCTGGTGGAATCATTGGACCGTATTTTTTCAAAGATGCTGTTGGACGCAACGTTACGGTGAATGAACACATTTCGAACCGAACACTGATTTTGGTAATAAAATTCAATGATTTGCAAGCGTTGCTCGTTAGTAAGTCTATTCATGATGAAATGTCGAAGCATACTGAGCATCTTTCTCTTTGACACCATGTCTGAAATCCCACGTGATCTGTCAAATACTAATGCATGAAAATCCTAACCTCAAAAAAATCACCCTTTATTCTTTTTTTCTGATACACTTACCAAACTATCAACCATAAAGACGTGACAATAGTGGGTATCTTTTTCTCTTGTGATGTAAGCGAAATATCTCAAATCGTCGTTGTCCTGACTGACACAGTTGATATTTTCAATATCATGAACGCTTATTGTACTCTGGAATTGAAAAAAAAAAACAATAAATTAGTTCATAAGAGATGTCTCTGGATAGGATAGATTAGGTAAGAGTGGCAGTCCTTTACAGACTCTTTTAGACCGTTTTAAGTCCATTATGATACCACAGTAGCGACAGATCATGACTTCTGGCAGGAATCGAACCCACGACCCCTGTGCTGGTTGTTGTTGTTGTAGCAGTGTGTTATACACTGAGACGGCAGCCCTTGCCGATGAAGAACTCCAACGGGTCAACCCGGTACGTACAATCGACTGCCATGGGATTGCCCTGCACTGGTAATCCAAGCACGCTGCCAACTTGGCTACCGGGGCGGCCAATGATAGATAGGATAGCTTAAGTTAAATTAGGTAATGTTATATCCAGCAAAACTTTTTCTTACTTTTTCTTGATTGCTGCATTAAATCTCATGATTTGAACATAGGGCTATCGCACGAAATCCTTCTTTTTTCATCAGCCAATATAGTGCTATATATTCCACTTTTTAACAATATTTGTTTAAAAAAAAATACTAAACAAGTAAAAGCGTGCTAAGTTCGGCCGGGCCGAATCTTATATACCCTCCACCATGGATCGCGTTTCTCGAGTACTCGGTACCTATTTTTAGGCAAACAAAGGCAACAAGAAAAGATTGCTGTGCTATTACAGCAATATCAAGTTATGGTCCGATTCGAACCATTATTGAATTAAATGTTGGAGGCTAATGTAGAAGTCATTGTGTAAAAATAAGAATTACGCCTTTTAGTGGATCAAGAAGTAAAATAGGGAGATCGTTTAATATGGGATTTGTATCAGGCTACGGACCGACTCAGACCAAGTTTGACACGTTTATTGAAGGTCATCAGAGAAGTCGTTGTACAAAATTTCATTTCAAATTCCAAATCGGATAATAATTGCGACCTCTAGAGGTTCAAGAGGTCAAGACCCCAGATCGGTTTATATGGCATCTATATCAGGTTATGAATCAATTTCAACCATACTTAGCATAGTTGTTGGAAGTCATAACAAAACACCTCATGCAAAATTTCAGCCAAATCGGATAGGAATTGCGCCCTCTAGAGGCTGTAGGAGTCAAGACCCCAGATCGGTTAATATGGCAGCAATATCAGTTTATGGTCCGATTTGAACAATACTAAGCATAGTTGTTAGAAATCATAATAAAACCCCTCATGCAAAATTTCAGCCAAATCGGACATGAATTGCGTCCTCTAGTGACTCAAGAAATCAAGATCCAAGACCGGTTTATATGACAGCTATATCACAACGTGGACCGGTTGGACCGGTCGGTTGGGATTGTAAATAGGCTATAATTTACAATCCCAACAGACTTACACAAATAAGAAGTAAAATTGCAAATTTTGCCCATGAACATTCCACTAAGGAACAGGGGCAAACTTCTCACATATCAATGAGTGCAGTCCGATTCAAGTTTTAAGCTTAATGATAAGGGGCCTCCTTTTTATAGCCGAGTCCGAACGGCGTGCCGCAGTGCGACACCTCTTTCCAGAGAAGTTTTATATGGCATAGTACCTCACAAATGTTGCCAGCATCAGGAGGGGAAAACCACCGTTGAAAATTTTTTCTGATGGTCTCGCCAGGACTCGAACCCAGGCGTTCAGCGTCATAGGCGGACATGCTAACCTCTGCGCTACGGTGGCCCCACACAAATAAGAAGTATTTGTGCAAAATTTCAAGCAGTTAGCAGCACCAGATTCCAATATCGAAGTGCCTATGCTCGATATGACAAGGCGATATGATTGTTGGCGCCAATGGCCACTTTGTTTCCGCGGCGACGAGTCCTCTGGACCGGAACGAGCTTGCTCACATATGAGCTTGACGAGGAACACCACCTCCACATGAAAATGTGGCTACAACAACAACCAAAACTCCGATGGAGTAACCAAAAGCAGAGCCACATCTCGAAACTGGGTATCAGAGATGGGGGAAGAAGCGCGGAAGATCGAGGCGTATGGACACCTATTCTACGTTCGGCTAGAGAAATAAATTTTTTGTTGTGGCCAATTAAAGTAATCAGTACTTTTAAGGTTTAAAATTACTTGAGGTTCCTCTTACTGGATAAAAATTTGATTAATCTTTTACGTGGCAAGGTTTCCAAAAATTAAGCCAAGAAAATCTTTTGTTTTGCATTTTCGCAAAATCGGAAAAGGCCTGATAGTTTCTTGGTATATCATGGTAATTTTTTATGGTGACAATATTGTACACTTACCTTGTTGTCAATATCTATAAACCGAACACCTGTATGTGATAGGGCTATGCCCACCTGCAAACGTGTCTGTTGATTAGTTTCTTTCAAAATCTTTGTAGAACAGTTGATGTCATCTATTAGTCCATTCTCTGTATTGTACTCTATGGGCGCAGGTGTCTCTTCGCGTTTTAATTTTTGTATAGACTTTCTAGTCGATACTGTACCATGTAATTCCCTTATAACGGTTGAACCAAGATACTAAAAATATAAAATCAAAAAATTATTTAATTATTGTTAATTTGTAGCTTCAAACTTAAATCTATATGAAAATGGCATATTGAATTTAAATTGTGTTTTCAATTCACATTAAATGTGACTCTAAGGGACAAACAAATTGACCATAACTTGAAAAAAGTAAAAGCTTAACAGATAAAAAGTTTACTCGACACAGTGGGTGAAGTACGACAAAAAGAACTTATGGTTTTCCGAAAATTCACAAGAAGGAAATATCGCTCAGAGCTATCGATATGCTCGTCAATTGATTCAGCAACCTATGGATTAACAAAATACTTTGCTTGACAAAGGATTTGCAGCAGAATATAAATTGCGGGATAGAATTCAAAGCTAGAATTAATGAGGAAGAAATCAGGGATAATGAGATATTAGGTTAGGTTAGGATAGGTTGAAAAGAGGGTGCAGATATTAATCCGCCCCATGCCACTATGGACATACACCTAGGCCAGTAATCGGCTTGTTGTGTCAGATTATAGACTGATTTGGACCGTAATCGGCACAGTTGTTGGAAGTCTTAACAGAACACTGCATGCAAAATTTCAGCCAAATCATACAAAATTTGCTTATTGTAAAGACTCAAAAAGTCAAATCGGGAGATCGGTTTATATGGGAGCTATATCAGGTTATAGACCGATTTGCACCGTACTTGAAACAGTTGTTGGAAGTCATAACAGAACACTACATTAAATTTTCAGCTAAAACGGACAAAAATTGCGGCTTCCAGGGGCTCAAGAAATCAAATCGGGAGATCGGTTTATATGGGAGCTATATCTTAATCTGAACCGATATGGCGTCTTGTAAAGACTTAAAAAGTCAAATCAGGAGATTGGTTTATATGGGAGCTATATCAGGTTATAGACCGATTTGCACCGTACTTGGAACAGTTGTTGGAAGTCATAACAGAACACTGCATTAAAATTTTCAACTAAATCGGACAAAAATTGCGGCTTCCAGGGGCTCAAGAAGTCAAATCGGGAGATCGGTGTATATGGGAGCTAAATCTGAACCGATATGGCCCATATGCAATCCACAACGACCTACATCAATATCAAGTATCTGTGATTTTCAAGCGGCTAGCTTTACATGTTCGACCGCTATGGTGATTTCGACAGACGGACATGCCTAGATCGATTCAGAACGTCGACACGATTAAGACTTATGGGGTCTTAGACAAGTATTTCGAGGTGTTACAAACGGAATGACTAGATTAGTATACCCCACATCCTATGGTGGTTGGAATACAATTGTTTATAATTTCTTAACAGATATATATTTTTGAACCCGATTTCGAGAAAAAAAGTTATACGGATATTATTTTTGTTAAATAAAATTTTAAATTTTCTTTTTCATCAATTTTCAAATACTTACAAAGACTTCATAAAGAACATAGCCATATATCAGCGTATTGGCAGAATGGCACCAGTTTGGATTTAGATTTGGTGGATTTTCCGCAGTAGGTGGTGTTGGCGAACGTAATAGCAAATCCGCTGGTTTTCTTATTGTTAAGGTTTTCTTACGCAAGGTATCTGACAAAGTATATTTACTTTCATCTTTGATGGTAGCCTCTAATGTTGAATCATTGCCCGTGGACACTTCATTTCCAATGCTTTCGAAAATCGTATTGATTTCCTCCCACACTTTGGTTGCATCAAAATCAAATTCATTTTCAGTCGTTTGCTTGGCACCGACCATCAACACTTCACTTTCTTTGGACGCATTTTCACAATTTTTTCCATTCGAATTGGCTATTTTAACTGTACGTTTTGCAGGCATTGGCTTCACCGATTTCACAAGACTGGGTGATCTTAAACCACTTGGTGGCTCTTCGATAGCTGGATTTTTTCCCAAATCTTGTTCATTGCTGGCCGCAGCTAAATTTAAAGAGGAACCCTTAAAGAGGCCAGCAAATGGAACATCACCCACAAATTCTTCAACACATTCGGAGACTCTTGAACTGCTGAGTGAATCGAATTGTTCCTCTTCTGGTGGTTCCATTTCTTCCTCCCATATGAACGATTTCAAACTGCTGTAGAATTGTGGATTGAACTGCCTTTGCTGTTGTTGCAGGTTTAGCGATTTCCTTTTTAAACTTTTGTCCGGCGGTGGTTTTACGAATTCGAAAATTGTTGTTTCTGCCTGCAGAGCAGATGGTGGTGGGCAATCTGGTGTTGGGGAGTGTATAGACCTTTCACTACTTTGCCTGCGATTATTATTATTAGTGTTGTTGTTGTTGTTGCAGTTGTCACCAAAACTACCTGGCCGAGGAGTAGTCGTCCTGCTGGAAATGTTCAAATAAACAAAACATGTAACGCAGTATTTACCAATGTACTCTCTCACACACACACACACAAAAGTATGTACGTATGTTTGACTGTATGTACATGAAATAATACAAATATGTACTTAGGTGTTGTTATCCTCAACGAACACACTTAGTCATAGTTAAAGGGCGATATAAACTATGCGATTTTGTGGTTGCATGCCATGAATGAAAATTAATTAAATTTGAGTTTAATGCAGTTGTACCTGCAAAAAATATAAATTTAACTAAAAAAAATGGAATCCATAAAAATTTAAAAATTACTTATACGACTTATTGATCTCAAACTAAGGGAGGTATACAGCTGCGGTCAAAAAATAGCAGCGCAGAATAGTAAATTGCAAATTTTGCCCATGAACATTCCACTAGGGAACAGGGGCCTCCTTTTTATAGCCTAGTCCGGACGACGCGCCGCAGTGCGACAACTCTTTGGATAGAAGTTTTACATGACATAGTACCTCACAACTGTTGCCAGCATTAGGAGGGGAAAACCACCACTGAAAAATTTTCTAATGGTCTCGCCAGGATTCGAATCCAGGCGTTCAGCGTCATAGGCGGACATGCTAACCAGTGCGCTACGGTGGCCTCCGCATCGCAGAATAGTAAAATCTTTAACCTGATAAAAAAAGATTTTTCTTTGGAAGCATATAATATTTTTTCTATGGATTTACAGGCATTGTATGACCGTTTAGTTTTAACCCTTTAATAAATGTAAAAAGTTTAACGTGTTCCCAAAAATGACCTAAAATATGTTTATTACTGAATGAAGGGCGATCAAAATAATAACTTGTTTACCTGTATTTTTTGTACAAATATCTTTCAGCGAAATCGGGTAATAAATAAAGCTTTTATGGGCTTCAGACCCTTTATCGGTAGATCGGTCTATATGGCAGCTATATCTATATGGCAGTCTGATCTGAACCATATTTGGGTCAGTTGTTGGGAAGCCTTGAACTACTCACTATTTCATATTTCAGCGAAATCGAGTAAAAAATAAATCATTTATAGGCATTCGACCCTTTATCGGTAGATCGGTCTATATAGCAGCTATATCCAAATATGTTCCGATTTGACCCATTCAAGGACTTAACCAGCGTGCATCAAAAAGATGTATCTGTGTCAAATTTCAGCTTAATATCTCAATTTTTGAAGGTTGTAGAGTGATTACAAGAGATGGACGGACAGACTCACGGACATTTTTAAATCGTCTTAGAATTTTACGACGATTTGAAATATATATATACTTTGTATGGTCGGAAATTGATATTTTAATGTGTTGCAATCGGAATGACTAAATGAATATACCCCCTATCCTACGGTGGTGGATATAAAAAACGTATCTTTGAATCTTCACCGTAGCGCAGAGTTTAGCATATCCGCCTATGACCCTGAACGCCTAGGTTCGAATTCTGGCGAGACCATCAGAAAAAATTTTCCAGTGGTGGTTTTCCCCTCCTAATGCTGGCAACATTTGTGAGGTACTATGCCATGTAAAACATCTCTCCAAAGAGGTGTCGCACTGGGGCACGCCATTCGGACTCGGCTATAAAAGAAGGTCCCGTATCATTGAGCTTAAACTTAGAAGTTTGCCCCTTAGTGGAATGTTCATGGGCAAAATTTGCAATTTTACCTTTGAATCTGCTATATTTTTGTTCCTTTCTTTCTGATTTTTTTGCCAGGCCTTTAGAATAACACGTCAAACTTATTTTATTATTGAGGTTTGCTGTACTAATTCATTATCGATATCATACCACAAATTTTCTATTGTACTAAGATCCGACGGCTATGCAGGTATTTCATAACTTCGTTATTATTTCCTTAAAATCACCTTATTGCTAAAAGATGGATGTATTTCGAGTCACTAACTTCTTGAAATTTTCATAATAAAGTCATTTCAATCTCCGCATATAAGGAGCATAATATTTTTGTCGAATATTTCAATGTATTTGGATGCATCCATGGTGATGCGAACCAAAATAAAGCGCCAACACCTTTGTAAGAAGGACATCTTCAAACCATTGCGTTAAATCCACCATGTTTTCAGTTTTAGTTGTATATCCAAGACCATTTTATTAATTTCTCCGAAAGTCTCACATATTTTCGGGACTCATAACCACCCAACAAAACAAATTCTACACAATTTTTGATTCATCAAACCACAGTATCTTTCTCTATTTTCGGAATGGGCTCTTATTGTGAGATTTTGCAAACTGTAATGTCTCTGTGATATGTTTTATTCTTAAAATTGTTAATTTTTCTGCTTCGGGCATAAAAGTTATTATCACGTAATGCTCTGCCAACAATTTCCCCTCCATGGATGGACAAATACTGTTACTAATCACAGTCATAGGCAGTTAGGGATTGCGGGTGCTTAAATTTTTCTTCGATTGCTTAGTTGTATGCAACGTATAAGATTTTTCTTCTCTTGTTTTAACCTTGGTTTATTTGAACTTTATTCTTCAGATATCAACTTTTTATCCAACGACGGGTGGCCCCATTTTGAAAAAATTATAGAAATATTATCAACCAACAATAACACACGAGTCCCTCTCTGTTTCAATTCAATTTACATTGAATATGTTGACATTTTAATGATTTTTTCCTCATTTTATTATTCACTGCTATAATTTTTAACTGCCATAATATGGCGACTTTTTTACAATAATCAGTGTTGCCACTCAAGAAAATTATTTCCTACCAAAATTTAAGAAAAATCCCACCAAACCATACCAAATGTTCCACAAGCCAAAAATGGGGTATATGTTTCTATACCCACCACCGAAGAGTTGGCCATTTGGCATTCCATTTGGAATACATCTAATTATACATTTTCAAGGCTACAAAGTATCAAATCAATCTACAGCCCGAATAAGAAATCTTGAATATTGAGTCATAATTTTGCCCCAATTTCAATTAAGTGTTTGAGCCCAGAAATGCGGTTTTACTTCCCATTTTCGCCGTTACAGCGAGATACATGTACCCCTCAATTTTTGAGTATAGACCAGATGTGACCATATTTGTATGCAACTACCACATAGCCTTACTAGCCACATTTTCTAGGCAGAATTTACAAAGTTCAGAAGATATCCATTAACATTCGCACCAGCAGTTACGGTCAATATCAGAATTAATGCCCTTTTTCTAGAATTTTTTAGCAATGAGACCCTTTGTTACCCCCTTGAAACGACACGAAGTGAATTAATTTTGAGTCATTCCCGGCGATTTTTTCGGTATTTAACTTGGTATTAATATGTTGGAAAAGCCAACCAAAAATTTAAGTCAGCCTACAAACCTACTAAGAGAATAAAAACCTACCAATTTTGGTAGTAACCTACCAAAAACGGTAACAATAGTCATAACAATTGCAGCACGTTTAACAAATGTACCAATATTATAGCTTATTTTGTGTTGTACTGACGTACAACAAAGACAAGTAAGGCAGTCGGATTGCACGAAAGTCCGCGTTATAAAATAAAATCCACAAGTTTTTATATTATACTGCGCTGCTATTATTTTGACCGCAACTGTATATATAATAGTCCGTATACAATAAAATAGTTACGAAGGGGATTTTGGACTGCAATTAACGATTCTGATTGATTTAACTTGTTAAAGCTTTGGTGCCTTCTTCATCTCAAATGTGGATACTGAATTCTTTGTGAACTCACCTGGAAGTTACACAGTGAACTCAGCCATAAGAACTAAAAAAATTAAGTTATGTGGTTGGGGTTGTAATCTGCCCTTGGAAAAAAAAGAAACCCTTGGAAAAAAAGAAACCCTTGGAAAAAAGAAACCCTTGGAAGATTTATGCTTCTAGCTAAATTTTACCTTATAACAACTCTTCTTTATGGATGTGAAGTCTTCGCAAACTGTGAATCGAAAGACCTTAAAAGTTAAAGTTAAGCTATAACAATATAACGCGCTATATATTTAACAAGAAATGAAAGGACAAAATTACTCAATTCACCTACAAGTTATTTGAAATTCTCAATGTAGACCTCCTGGTCCACTCTGTACTCCAGCTTTGATCTATCCGTTAAATATCATAAAAATTTTATTTTTATTTTATAGCACTGTTGATCTTTTTATACCCTCCACCATAGGATGGGGTATACTAACTACGTCATTCTGTTTGCAACACCTCGATAATGGGTCTGAGAACCCATAAAGTATATACAATATATTCTTGATCGCCATTTCATTTTAAGGCGATCTAGCCATGTCCGTCCGTCTGTTTGTCCAAAGCAAGCTAACTTTCGAAGGAGTAAAGCTAACCGCTTGTAATTTTGCACAAATGCTTTTTATTAGTGTAGGTCGGTTGGGATTGTAAATCCCAAATCAGTCCATGTTTTGATATAGTTGCCTTATAAACAGATCTTGGGTCTTGACTTCTTGAGCCTCTAGAGGTGGCAATTCTCATCCGATTTGGCTGAAATTTTGCATGAGGTGTTGTGACTTCCAACAACTGTGCTGGCGCAAATCGGTACATAACCTGAAATACTGCCAC
Organism: Stomoxys calcitrans; assembly: GCF_963082655.1. NCBI lineage: Eukaryota > Metazoa > Arthropoda > Insecta > Diptera > Muscidae > Stomoxys > Stomoxys calcitrans. Next base: position 92,940,700 of record NC_081553.1, read on the forward strand.
ATAAACCGATCTGGGATATTGATTTCTTGAGCCTCTTGAGGGCGCAATTCTCATCCGATTTGGCGCAAAATTTTGTACAACGGCTTCTCTCATGACCTTCAGCATACGTGTCTAATATGGTCTGAATCGATCAATAGCTTGATTCAGCTCCCATATAAACCGATCTCCCGATTTTGCTTCTTGAGCCCCTACAAGGCGCAATTCTTATCCGAATGAATTGAAATGTTACACAATGTTCTGTATTCATTTATGGTTCGGATCGGATGATAACTTGATATAGCTCCAATAGCATAACAGCTCTTATTCAATATTCTTTGTTTGCCTAAAAAGAGATACCGCACAAAGAACTCAACAAATGCGATCCATGGTGGAGGGTATATAAGATTCGGCCCGGCCGAACTTAGCACACTTTTACTTGTTTTTTTGTTTTACATGTTTGTTATACACGTATAGAAACAAATGAACAATTTGTACACAAAAAATGGATATGCTTTTAATTTCACTGTTTATTTACTAATAAAAAAACATAACAACTATAAAAAAGTGGTAGCCGAAAAATCCCAATTTTAGCAACTGGCTTTGGTAACTGCAGTTGAAAGTTGCCATCCGTAATGTAAATTTGTCAACTGACGACGGAATTAAAATAAGGTTGCCATCGATAATCGACCCATAAGATTTTGCCTAAACTAAATAGAAGATTTGATATTGCGAGGTCTAGTACATTCGTACCGAATATCGGATGCGAGCTGCACTTAGCACCCGATATCCAAACTTAGTATGGTTAATATCGGACTTTATTTACTTTATTAGCCGATTTGAACAAAATTAAAGACAGTGAGTTGCTCTGATATCCGAACCCAGTATGTTTGAAATCGGACCATATTTGGATGTACATCCATAAAAGCTGCATGTATATTAACGTAATTGGGATTAACTGTTGTTGTTGTAGCAGTTTGTTGTGTTCTATCTTTCTTCTGCTTGATTCGGTTGAGTGTTCAGGTCCTGGAACTCTGCGACTTAGGTGGGGGCGCCCAGAGGGATCTGGTTCTGACTCGAGTGGGTCTAGCAGGGCAGTTAAACAGGTAATGTGTGTCGTGTGGTCCCTGGTCACAATCGGAACATACTTCTTGCACGTCGGCATCAATCTTTGCTATGTAGGAGTTGAGGCGGCTGCATTTGCCGGAACGTGATTGAGCCAGAACTGTTGCCTAATTCCGCTTGATCTAAAGGTTCTCTATTGCAGCGCCGAACCTCACGCTCTAGATGATGTAGATCTACCTTTAGGCTTCTGGGCGATGGATACCTATCCACAAGATGATGATTTGGACGGTCTCTGCGATAACAACCCAAAAGGTATTGCCTAGACAGCATGTAGTTATGTCTTCGCACTGGCAGGATCTTTGTCTCCTGTTGGAGGTGGTCCACATGAGAACTGAGGAGACAACCCGTCGCAGTTCGAAGGGCGGCATTCTGCCAAATCTGAATATTATTCCGTTGCGTATCACAGAGTTGACGAGACCATACTAGCGCTGCATATCTTACCACTTACCGACCAATTACTTTGTACGTGATCAACAAAGTTTCTTTGTCAGCAACCTGGCAAGGGACTTGAGGACCTAGTTTCTACTTTTGACTTTATCGCAAATTGCCGTGCCATTGTGAGGAGAATGTGTAAGAGCTGTCATATGTGACACCAAGTATTTTGGGACACTTGACGGCTTAATATTCACCTCACGCGTATTTGTAGTGAACGATGTGGCTGAAGATTTGGTGGCAGATATCTTTAGATTTCTTGCAGCGAAATATGAGCCAAGTTCGTAGAGGTAGACGTTAAACCTATCGCAGATGTCATCAATGGGTCGGGGATTCATATCATTCACTCTACGGTGCTTCGACTTCTTATCCCTAAATTCCACAAATAACTGGCTAGAGGAACGTGTTGGCGATGTCCTCAAATAGTTTGACTGGCTGACCATGTCGAATGCCTTCGATAGGACCAGTGCCAGGAGGACCGTCCTATCACATGGCCTAGGCTGACTGAAGCCACGGAAAATGTGTGCGGTGATGACATGCAAAGCAGTTGTTGTGCTTTGCATGTCATGTCAAAGCAGTTGTTGTGCTTTGCCGGGCATCGCCAAGCTGATGCCCGGCGAATGTAAATTCTCCTACGAGGGTCGAGAGGAGCTATGTCTCAAGCTTCTTGGCTTCTGGTAAGAGAAGCGAGATCCATCTGTACGACTTCCCCAAACTCGGGTCCTTTCCAGGCTTCAGTAGCGGGATCACTATGCCTATCTTCCAGACATCGGGAACTATAAGAGATTTCAAAGACAGGTTGAGGACATTAGTAAGGTACTCAACTCCAGGTAGATCCAGATTCTTCAGCATCAGTGTAGAATTTCCGTAGGGGCCCAAACCCTTGGATGATTTGGCGCCACGGATGACATACATACATACTTCGCCCAATGTAAATTGTGATGGCTGTTCATCGGCTCGAAGATTTGGAATACTGTGAATGGCTCTCCTCCTAGCCCTGTCACTCTCGGGATGCACAGTAAATTGACGGTTGAACAACCTAGCGCATCTCTTCGGATCAGCCACAATTGAGTCGCCAAAAATTACTGAGGTCCAGTCATCCCGTCTACCGGGGGTCGAGAGTGACTTAACAATAGACCACAGATTGCCGGAACCCGATGCCTAAGTAATATAGCTCCAGGTGTTCCAGCCACAAATTCCGCTTATGTTCGTTGATTACCCTGTTTATTTCCAGATTCAGCCCGCAGATTCCGGAAATAAACAGGGTCCGTACAACGAATCCCATCACCCTCGTCTGTGAGTACCACTGCCTGCACCGGAAAATTAGGCCGCACTTTGGGTATTCGACCGGGTGGTATAAAGCCAGCGGCTGTTGTGTTAATGATGTCTCGGTATTTCCTCTCGGCAACTAGCACATTCGAGAGGTGTGTTAGTTCATTGGAGCGGCGATTAGTGTACTCTCTAAAGCCGGCCCATACGGCCTTCTTCTGATTAATAAACGTCCGGTGCTCAGAGGTTATGAAGTCGGGTGGTGAGAATTATGGGGAGGTGGTCCGATCCCAAAAACGTGGAGTATTCAATCTGTCAAAGCTTTGCTGGTAGTTATCTAGGGACCAGCGTAAAACGTGTTGCGCATTAAAGTCTCCTAGAACCAGACGATTATGGCCAGATAATAGCCCATGTCGGGCTTGGCCGTTAATTGTGACACAGCCAAAAACCAGCGGTATGTACACTTTGTATAGCACTATTTCGGGAGTACCGGACCTGAGTGCTATCCCCATGCACTCTATGTAGGGGTCATTAGCGGCAAGCGCAGGTGGGATGGGTCTATACTGCACGGAATGGTGTATCACGAAGGCCAATCCCCCACCTCCATTCCTTAAGCGATCCTTAGGTAGCACATTGTATCCAAGACAACTGTGCAGGCTGCAGGTGTTGGTCAGCTTTGCAACCAATATGTTCTACACTATCCCGTCGATCTTGCTTTGGAGACCGTTGCAATTCAATTGCAAAAATGATACACTTCCCGGCACTGGCCTGGCAATATTGGTGCTTGGATGCTGCTGTTGCGTATATTGCCGCACGAGAGAGGTCAGGGGGTCACATAGTCTGACGCCGAGGACGCACAATGCGACGACGACGACACTTGTAACCCATTGCTGTCTATGTTCGCACAGTACCTTGCAACATATTCAGTGTGACTTTACTCCCGTAGTGGCGTAAGGTCAGAGCAAGAGCCCGGCACGGGATAGCTGTGAGCACCACACAAGCTGGAACATTGAGGTCCGATTTGTGTTGTGTTCATTGCTGTCACGAGAAGCTTAGCTGCGAGCTACCGGGTGCGTCCACAGGTTGCGGATAGTGGAATGCTCCATCGCCACCTCACATGAAAATGTGGTTTAAACAACAAACAACAGCCAGAGCAAGATCGGAAATGTACCCACTCCATGCACCATGACGGGTCCCTAATAAAAACGGACGTACATAGTACATGACCACGTATACAGTTTCCAACTATGTAGAATTCTTCAACAAATTCACGGTGGTGAATGTCCAAAGTATGGACTGTTTGAATTTAATGTGTTTTTGATAGTTTTTTTTTAATTTTTTGTCGTTGTAGCCATATTTGAAATATGTCTTCCTTTAAGGTAACCAAATAAAAAAAGCGGGTTTTAACATGATCAAAGCCATCAACTTTAATTCGTATACAAAGACTAAGATGCATATACTGCCAACTACAATACTGTAATTAATCTTTTGGTCTAAAATAGAAATACTATGGGAACTTACATTTTATTACCATTATCATCGTCATTTACAGCATTTTGTGAAAATAAATGCTTATTTTTTTGTCCATTAGTAACTATGGTATTTATGTTTGCATAATCACCATATTTCGTGGTCTCTCTGGGACTTGGTAATGGTTGCTGTTTTTTAACCTCCAATTGATGCCATAACGGTGAGGTTACTAATGGCGTTCTCGGAGAATTGCTGGCATTTGCACTCGGTAAAGACATCTCCACATATTCATCAACACAATGATATTGTGGTGTAGATGTTTGGACTACTGGTAAAAGGAAACAATTATGATTTAGGCAAAATTGTGACTTTAGTTTGGAGTACCCACTCTTCGAATGCAGTATGGGAAATATTTTATCCACTGTTTTACCGCCGCCAACACCTAAACGTCTATGTAGTAGTTTCGGTGTGTATACAGGTTTGTATTCTAGTATGTTCTCGGGTGTGGAACGATTACTATTGCCTTTCGGATAGAATATGGGTTCCATGGGTGTATAGCGATCCGTTGAAATTTGACGTATTAAGGAACTTTCCAAAGTTTGAATTAAAAGGTTTGGTATTGTTATCGTTTCGTAATTTGAGTAAAAATTAAACACACACGTAGAGCGAAGAACTGGCAAATGATTCTGATGAAGACGAAGACAATGTATGAAATGGTAAATCACAACACAGGAAAAATTATTTACTTGTACACGCTAAGCACCAAGATTAAGGCATAGGAAACATATCTAGAACACAAAAAGTGGTGTTTTAAGCTGTAAACTCTACCCTACCATATTAGTCCCCCACTAGCTGGTCCGGTGATAGGTCCATCATTACAATGCAGTAACGGATTTGAGATCCTAATTTCAATGAAATTCTCTATACAGAAGAGATATCACGATTTTTTCAAAAAAATTGTATTGAAAATGAAAATGTTTTCAATTTAAAAATTAATGAATCAATAATTTTTTAATTGAAACCATATTTTTTTCAATCAATCATTTTTTAATTGAATAAGTTTTTTTCAATTACGATCGCGATTGAAATTTAGGCAATTTTCAATTAAAAAATTAAATGATTCAGTCATGTTTTTAATTGAATCAAAACTTTTTTCAATTACGATCGTGATTAAAATGTTTGTCATTTTTAAATTAAAGAATTATTTAAATCAATCATTTTTAATCGAATCTTAAAAAATTTTAATATAAAATGTAATAAAAAATTTAAAATTTAGTTCCCTTAATATCCGCAAGGTGTACTAACACGATAAAGAAGATTGTAAAATTGATTGTTCCACTGTGCAAAAATGGAACGTAGTAAGTCGATGAGACCGGCCTCAAAGGACAGCTTAGGAAGCCTAGTTTCTTATACATATGCCTTAATTTTCCAAATAATCCTCTAAATATGGAATTTTTGGCAAAAACCCGAAAAAAATTATCCATAAAGACTCGAAAATTCAAATTTGCGTAATCACCTTTACTATTTTCCATTTTTCATTCAACGTTGATTTTTTTAATATTTAAGTAGATTTGTTCAAGTTTTTGCCAAAAATTCGATAGTTAAACGATTATTTGGAAAATGTGGGCATATGTATAAGAAACTAGGCTTCCTAAGCTGTCGTTTTGGGCCGGTCTCAACGACTTACTATTTTCCATTTTCGCACACTGGTTCACGCAAAGTTGATTTTTTGAGTTTTTTGGATAATTTTTCAAGTGATTGCCAAAAATTCGATAGTTAGACGATTATTTGGAAACTAACGGTATATGTCGTTTGAGGCCGGTCTCATCGCCTTACTATTTTCTATATTCTCAGTGATTACGCAAAATTGAATTTTCTTTTGGGTAAGTTTTTCGAGTTTTTGCCAAAAATTCGATAGTTAAACGATTATTTGGAAAATGAAGGTATATGTATAAGAAACTAGGCTTCCTAGACTGTCCTTTAAGGCCGGTCTCATCGACTTACTACGTTCCATTTTTGCACAGTGGAACAATCAATTTTACAATCTTCTTTATCATGTAGATCTTATTTTTTGCTTTTTTCATGAACAAATATTTTTTTTTTTTGGAAATTAATTAATTGCGTGCAAAATTGCTTAACAATGTTCTGCTAATGCCAGTAACAGAGGACTGCTAAGTCAGTGGTTTGTGTCTCCACTAGTTAAATTCGGAATTTATCTTCACTCACATAACATATTCTAGATAAAAGTTTTTCTATTGGTGTTACTTCCCCAAATATTTGTAATTCATAAATACACTGTAATAAAAATATATTAATTGCTGTTAATCTATGTCGGTAGCTAAACCTAAACACTACTTTATCTTTTATAATTCGAGAAACAATATTTTCCTTAACATTTCTGCAATGCAAGCTTTGCTTTTTATTTTAGCATCATATAACATAGGAAGGGTATTTTAAGAATCCCATTAGTCCTGCATTTTCGCAAATCTGTATCAACACACCCCCACAGAACACAAAATTTGCGAATGTCAACGTTTGGAAAAATCCGCGGGGGTGTTTTGTGTCTACACAGAAATAAAAATAAAAATCAGTTTCAATCACGAAATTAAGTGATCCAATTAATTTTTTAATTGAAACTGCTTCAAACACGAAAATGATCAAATCAATCACAGTTTTTGAAAAAGTAATTGAAGAAATGAAAAATATTGCACATTCAATTAAAAAAATGATTGAAAATTTTGAAATTTTCAATCAATTTTTTAATTGATCTAATTAAAAAAATTTTAGAAATTTTTTTAAACTAGAATCGGCTGCCATGGAATCGCTATAAATTTAGCGAAATATAGGACGCATGGACCTTTGAAATCTCCTTAAAGTTATAGAGTAGAGTAGAGTACGATATGAAATATGGTGATTAAACTAAAATCAATTGAAGGCTGCATTGCAGATATTGAAAAAGGAGGGGGTAAAGGGTCTAACACCAATTGTAATTCAAACAATTATTGAATTATTCAATTAAACAAATTATTACGTTTGTTTTATCATATTCACCTAAAAAATGTTTGAATCAATTAATTTTTAAAACGATTTTATTTTCAATTAAATTTTTAATTGAAAAATGTTTATCGATTTTTTTCTGTGTTAGGAGTGTTTATGGACTTAATCATAAAACTTGGACTTAAAAAAAAACTAGTTTTCCAGGAGCTTTACATTTGTGAACCATGTTGTATCGAAATCGAAGGTGTGCACTATACAACGCTTTTCTGAAAAAATTTAATATAACATTTGCAAATTTTCAAGCAATTCCATGGCAGCCGGTTGTACTTACCGGATTGACCCAATGGAGTTCTTCACCGGTAAGGGCTGCCGCCTCAGTGCATAACACAATGCTACAACAACAACAGCATATTTTCAATGTTTTCAATTAATTTTTTTAATAGATCCACTTTAAAATTTATTTGGAAATTTTAATTTTTAAGTGGTTCAATTAAAGAATTAATTGTAAATTTCAAAAATTTTCAATTTTTTAATTGAATATGCAATTTTTTAAATTAAAACTTTTTCAAATACCTCTTTCAAAAATTGTGATCAATTAATTTCATGATTGAAACCGACGTTAATTTTTTCTGCGTAGGGCAAACACCTTACATTCTGCATTCTGCACAAGGGGACATGTTATCATGGTATGCAATATGATGACATTTGATTACGATCACAGAACAAATATATCAAAATATAGAACTCGTAAGGTCTTATAAATCCCTGTGCTTAGTATTCCATTCCATAAGTAGATATAGCTGCCATATAGACAGCTAAATCTACAGGGACTAAAACCTAAAGAGGCGCGTTAATTACCCGATTTAATCAAAACTTATACCCGTTAATTCCATGAGATCTCGTGACCGATGTTGCCACTCAAGAAAATTATTTCCAACAAAAATTTAAAAAAAATACTTCCACACCCGACCAAAATCTACCAAATGTTCTAAAAATCAAAAATGCAGTATATGTTTTTTTACTCTCTTCCGAAGAGTTGGCCATTTCGCCATTCCATTTGCACACTTTATACCCGATAAGAAAGCTTGAGTTTATAAAGTCGTATTTTTTGCCCCGATTTCAATGAACAACCGTTTGGATAAAGCGATCAGCCGATTTAAGTGTTTGAGCCAAGAAATGCGCTTTACTACCCATTTTCGCCGTTACAGTGAGTTGCATGTATCATTCAAGATCTGAGTATACACCAGATCTAACCATATTTGATTGCAGCTGCTACAAAGCCCTGTTTTCCAATTGAAAGCATTTCCTACCTACGAAATTTGTAAGAGCTCCCTTATTACCTGTACCACTTATAGTCAATATCAGAACTTACGCCCTTTTTACTAAAGCAATGAGACCCTTTTTAATAGTATTTGGACCCTATCCATCCATAGTTTTATTCTGCACTCTTAACGAATACACAGAAATAACAAGAAGTGAATTAATTTTGAGTTATCCCCGGCGATTTTTTCAGTAATCAACTTTATGTGTATGTTGGAAAAATCTACCAAAAATTGAGGTCATCCTGCCAACCTACCCAGAGAATAAAAACCTACCAATTTTGGTAGGAACCTAACATAAACGGCAACACTGCTTGTGACATATGCATCGATTTCCTAGATTATTGTCTTAAGCTCATAAAAGTCGCATTTATTATTCGTTTTTGCCGAAAAAGGAATCAATGACTTATATTACACATATCGTCATCTGCACCGTTCCGCCGTATAGGCGAGGGTTGCACAAAACTAAAATTTTCTTTACCCTATAGATCGATCGCTTATTATACGATTTCCGATAAGCACCGCATAGGATTAAACTTTGAGCTTCGACCTTTGTGGCATTCATCGTTATCATGAATAACTCAGCTAAGAGCTAACATGTGCGCCCACAGTTTGCGGATAGTAGAATGATCCATATGGAGTAGCTGCAACTGCAATCGCGGGCAATCAGCGGTGTCATGTGTAGATTCTTAGTGAGCGGCCAGGCGACATGGGCTCTTGTTTAAATACTGAGTGTCTTTGATGCTCGAGCGAGATATTACTCACCTATAGGAACTTGAAGAGGATCGCTACCTCCACAGCAAATATGTGGCTACAACAACCCGATTTCGTTGAAAATTGGAACATTGAGTTGATTTTGTTGTTGTAGCCACATTTTCATGCGGAGGCGGCTATCCTCGTCAAGCTCCTGTAAGTGAGCAAGCTTGTTCCGGTGCAAAGGACCGATCACAGTGGGAACCGGTAGGTTATTGGTTATTTAAAGACGCCAATAACGAGCATCGTAGGCACTCAGTATTTGTGCAAGAGCCGGTGCCGCCCGGCCTGCCACTTTCGCTCGATACCGCTGATTGCCGCGACTGCCGTTGAAGCTACTCCGTATGGAGCTCGCAGCTAAGCTTTTTGTGACAGCAATAAACACCAAACAGATCGGAGCTCAATATCCCAGCCTGCGAGGTACTCTCACAGCTATAAACGGCAAGAGGATATGGCACAGCTGTCATATAGATTTAAGGTTGATACAGCTGCCATATAGATTCACGGACTTACAAAAGCCTTCTTTATTACCTCGATATTGACAACATTTGGAATTGTTAGCATGTAGTTATGGTCCCCTTGGTAACCTTACCCGATTTGTTCAAGATCGGACTATGTTTGGTTGTCTGTATATAGATCAAAAATCTTTTTGAGTTCACAATTGTTAACAAAAATGGGATGAGATGTATATCCATAGTGTTGTTTATCCAAAGTTAGGCGCGGCCGAAATTAATGCAACTTGACTTGTTTCATTTTAAAATATTCCATTGTAGTATTTACTTCATCAAAGTATTTCATTTGTTCACAACATTTCTGAAATAGTTACCTACATGAAACAACCACACCACCACTAAATAAAAAAAAAACCTAGAATGTCTACAAACGTTGTATTGTTTGGTGTCAATACTCAAACCCAAATAAAAATTCTTAGTAATTCTACAAATCATAATCCATGATAAGATACGCCTGATTATTAAGTAGGAATATATTACTATATGTATACATGCCTGAAGTAGGTTCATAAGAAACTGAAGAGTAAATATTTAAAACAAATAAATGCAAACTTCTTTCTTTTGATGGCATTAGCAATATGCATGTAGAATATATTTTGAACTAGTTTAAAAATTATCACATTACACTAATATATGGGTTAAAGTGAGTGTTTTTTTTATCACATGAATGTTAGTGTAGAATAAATAGTATGATATCATCTCTTGCGTACAATACAAAATGATTACGAGATTAGACCATAAGAGTTAATTACATATGTGTGTAGATATATACATATGTATGTATCACAATTCTGGGGGAAATTTTTTTTTTTAAATGGCTTTTAAAATAACACAATACAAAAATGAGCACAGAATATATGTTTTCATTATAGTAGCTATGAATCCCACAATGACTGAATTGAATAGAACTGGGTGCATTGTATACGTAATTTGGATGTTTGATGATATGGTGGTGCATAACACGGATGGAATGTGGTGCATAAGTGTGGAGATGGGGATTAAAGAAGTAGAGTGCAAAACGATTTTGAGAAAGCACACGCACATTTATGGGCACACAAATTACAAATGATAGCATGATCAATCAACATGTAGTGATTCTTACTTCGTCGTTAAGGGAATTTGCTTTTCAAAGCTATGACTTTCGGAAGTTTTATTGTGTTTATCTTGTGACAAATCATAATCGTCATTATTTGTAATTGTCGTATTGTCATTGACATCTTTGATGGTCATAAAATGTGTTTGATTTTCCATTTTACTACTGTCTCGACAGAAATCTGTAAACAAAGATAAATGGAAACATTAACATATTATAGGGCCCCGATCGGTATTTCCTTAATTATACAAAATAGAATAGCCAAAGAAGTATGGTAGATTAGGTTAGATAATAGTGGTAGTTCGAAACAGACTCATTTATTGGGTTGCCCAAAAAGTAATTGCGGTTTTTTTTAAAAGAAAGTAAATGTATTTTTAATAAAACTTAGAATGAACTTTAATCAAATATACTTTTTTACACTTTTTTTTAAAGCAAGCTAAAAGTAACAGCTGATAACTGACAGATGAAAGAATGCAATTACAGAGTCACAAGCTGTGAAAAAATTTGTCAACGCCGACTATATGAAAAATCCGCAATTACTTTTTGGACAACCCAATAGACAATTTTTGTCGTTTGTTATACCACAGTAGCGAAAGACCAAGGCCTTTGTCCGAAATTGAACCTACGATCCAATTGAAATTATTCCGAAAACGCGTTTACGAAGTGAGTACGTCACTTACCAACTCCGACACCTTGTCACACTAGCTGTCCCTCTCTACTGCATGTAGTGATGGGAGTTTTGTCCATACAACTACAATTTCCTCCATGATATACATTTGTAATCTGTATATCTTTTGGAAGTTGTGTCAATGGGTTCAAACGCTAAGACGACTTCAACGGCTTTCGCTGTTGCCCAAGATGTGCATGTTCAAATCCCAGCCGGGATGTGGAGGTGGCGATCCTTTCACACTGCTATAGATGAGCAAGTTTTTCCGGTCCCAAAAGGACCGATCGCCGCGGGAACGGGGTGGCAATTGGTTATTTAACGGCGACAATAACCCGTCTTGTCATATTGAACATCATAGACACTCAGTATTTGTGCAAGAGCCGATGGCGCCCGGCCTCTCACTGACACTCTCCGCTCGATACCGCTGATCATCCGCGACTACCGTTGCAGCTACTCCGTAACCTGTGTACGTGCCCGGTAGCTCGCAGCTAAACTTCTCGTGCCAGCAATGAACACCACACAGATCGGACCTTAATGTTTCAGCCGGTGTGGTGCTCACAGCTATCCCACCTCGCTGGGACTGAACTTGGTATTGAATTTATTACCAAAATATCAATTATTTAACTAAGAGTCATGGACTGACGTTATAACTACAATATTTATTTATTTAACCTATTGAGATTCCATTGCAGGATATTGTCCGGCTTTTTACCATTGTTTAGTGTTTTCTATTCAAAGAATAGCATAGCAAAAAACATTTAAAAGTCAGCAAAAAGTGTGTTGTTGCTAGAAGCATTTGACTATTTATTTAACCAATAACACAAAAGCCTCACGGCCAAGAAACTGTATTATTTTGTAACAATAATATGCCTAAAAATATCAATTAAACTGAATTTTCATGCCATTAATTATAAAGATGAATGTACATTCAAACATATATAGCAAAATAATGTTTTCTTGGCTCCCCAACCATAATGCACATATATTTTCAATATGAACATAATTATTATAGAAAAGCAAAAAGAGAATACGTCCTGATTAGTGACAAAATAATAAACTTGTTCTGCTTATGGAATGCTTTACATAATACTAAAGATCTAATTATTAAAGTGATCCAACAATTTCAGACGAAATTATTAGAATGCGCAAAATATACGCAATGCTAAAGGCAAAATGTTCCAACACCTAGCAATCTTTACACGACACGATCTCATGTAGACCATATTTCGAATTCTTGGAATCAATATTTGTGGGCTCCGCGTCAATCTACTGAAAACAAATCTTCTAACTAAGGTAGTAGGTGTGCCAGTCTTGATAATGTTATAAAAACACCCAATAAACGGATCTTTACAAAGTCAGAAAAAGACCATCAAAGGATGTCCCTCACATATGATCATCAACCAACGTTATAAACAAAACGCACTATAGTATTCACTATTTGCCTAATTGTGGTAACATGTTCCTCAATAGTAGATGAAAATTCATCTGGACCATACAAAACCTGCGACATTAGAAGACTATGTGCTATAGTACGTCTAAAGGGAAGAGACATAAAAATTTCAGCTGAATAAACCATTCTTAATGAGCTCCATATTCTACAAAAAAACTTCGTCAATATGTGACCCAAGCCCGGCAAGGCAAGTTATACGACACCAAAGGCCTACAGACCCATAAGCCTTACCTCTTTTCTACTCAAAACCATGGAAAGTATTGTGGACACCATGATAAAGAGTGGGACATTCAGCGAACTGCTCAAATACAAACAGCATGCCTAAGACAAGGGAAGGTCGGTAGAGACTGCCCTGCACGAGGTTGTGCATAATATAGAAGAATCCTTCGATGCCAAAACGTACACCCTGGCGGTATGCATCGCCATCGAGGGGGCTTTTAACAATGTGCGGACCGAAAACGGGTGGACCCGGTCCTTAAAGACTGGATAAACCATATGCTAAGGAACAGGTGGATAAATTGTGTGTCCCATGGCATAAATATAAAGGAGAAAGTGACACAAGGCACGCCACAGGGGGGGCATTTTATCGCCACTCCTATGTGTGGCCACCATAAATGACCTATTACGGATACTGACTGAGGATGGATTTGTTATAATACATCTAAGGGGTATGGATCCGAACGAGCTATGCAGAAGGGCCGAAAGGGTTTTGCATATGGTATATGACTGGACTAGACCCAGAGGACTCAACGTTAACCCAGAGAAGACTGAAATATGCCTGTTCACGAGGAAGACAAAGGTGGGCCAATTGAACGCACCACGTTTCCTCAATAAGGCGATTTCGATATCTGACAAGGTCAAATACTTGAACAGGAAATTTAATTGGAAGTGTCGCATTCAAGAGCGTACTGAGAAAGCTCACAGATGTTGGGGAATCAAGATCGTGAGAAGACGAGACTATTACTGAAAGGAAGTAAGAAGGAGGTCAGTATAGCTATTGGTATCACAACGGGACACATAGGACTACGAGCTCACTTGTGTAAAATCGGTGCGGCAAGTGAATGCATGTGTAGGGCATGCGGGGAAGATGATGAGACGTTGAAGCATTTCCTTTGTCATTGCCCGGCTTTCGCATCTTACAGATACCGGCTTTTATGTGGATACACAATACCAGACATGAACCTTAGGGGAGTGGTATGAAAACAATTAAGGATTTTCTAAGTAGCACGGAATTTCTAACTTAAAATTGTATTTTAGAGCGCACAACAAGCCGATTACTGGCTTAGGTGTATGTCCATAGTGGATTAATATCTGCACCCTCTTTTCAACCTAACCTAACCTAACCATGTGATCTAATTGTAAGTTTGCAATTAATTCATCCGACATTCACCAAATTTGGGGAGGATTGATTTTCCCGGCATGGTATGGCTCTGAGCACCACACGGGTTAGAACTCTGAGCTCCAATTCGTGTGGCGATCATCGCTACCGGGCACGTCAACAGATTGGGGATAGTGAGATGGTGCGTTTACAGAGTTGTTGCAGTTGCAGTCGCGGACAATCAGTGATATCGAGTGGAGAGTATCAGTGAGAGGTCGGGCGGCACCGGCTCTAGCTTAAATAATGAGTACCTATGATACTCGATATGACAAGGCGAGTTATTGGCGCATAAAAATAACCAATGGCAAGATGTTTCCGAGACGATCGATCCAATGGACCGGAACGATCTTTCTCACCTATGGAGAGAAAGCTTGTTCCCCACATATCGGAAACAACAACATTCGATATTTATAATCAAAAATATAGATGGTATCGATACTATCGTTAGTTTCCTTTCACCTATTTTCAAACGAAAAAAGAAGGAAAAATCAGGAGTTCGATTTATATATTAGAATCAATATCAATGCACAGAACGAATAAAACCAAAAATTACATTATGTCATAAGATAAATCATTGCACAAAATTTTAGACGAATCGGATGAAAATTGTGCCCTCTATTGGTGTATCTTAAAGGATACATTCAGTGTCAGATCGATATTAAAACAAAAAATTTTCATTTCGATTGTGTCGATAGTGTCGTGGAGTCATACATTGAACAGCCGGGACAGAGCTATGCAACGAGTAAATATATTGCGGATTAGAAATCCACATCCCCCGCACAGAATAGCTGTGAGCACCACACAGGCTGGACCTTTATGCTCTTGCATAAATAATGAGTGCATATGATGCTCAATATGACAAGGCGAGTTATTGGTGACTTTCTATAACCAATGACCACCATGTACCGGCGGCATTCGGTTCTTTGGACCGAAACGAACTTGTTCACCTACAGAATTGCCAGCTCCACATTCTAATCTGGCTACAACAACAACAGAACGGGTTTTCATTGTTTGGTTCAGTTAGACAATAACGCAAATATGCCTGACTTTTCTAAGTACAATATTGGAAGTGTACAATATTATACCGGTTTTATATTATTTTTGCACATAGTAATTCTCTTCTTCAATTACTGGCTTTGTAAATCTCTTCTTTCCTGTTAAAAGTTCCAATATATTTACTTACCATTAATTATAGTAACAATTTCATAGGTAACATGCGGTGGATAATCTTTTAATAAATCTAACGCCGTTCTGCCATTTCCATCGACAGCATATGGATCAATGCCCGATCTCAGTAAAGCACACACAACTGACTTTTTGCCACACAATGCCGCTTCGTGTAAAGCTGAGCCCGCGTTTGTTAAAATATTCACATCTACACCGGCTGCCAATAGAGTTTCCACCACTTTTTTGTGACCATTTCGGGCAGCTAAATGCAAGCATGAATGCGTATAAATATGTTTGGTTGGTGTTATCGTGTACGGTGGGGAATGGCCATTTTCGTAGGCTTGCATTTCGTCATACACACGAAATGGTTCAATTAATTCAGGGTGGGTTCGTATTAAAATTTGCACCACTTGCAGGCGACCAAATTGCGATGCCAAATCCAAGGCTGTTTGGAAGCTGTTATTGCGTATGGTAGGATCAGCACCATATGCCAAAAGTATGGCTACAGCGGCATTGTGACCATGTTGAGCTGCACAATGTAATGCAGTTTCATTTTCAGATGTTTGAGCGTTGGGATTTGCAGGTCTCATATTATGCATTAGTAGCATTTTCACAATCTCCTGATGGCCGGCCCAAGAGGCCAAATAAAGAGGTGTTGAACCGCGAATATCGGGTACATCAGTCATAGCATCATTAGCCAAGAGGAGACGTACAATTTCCACATGACCATTTAGACAAGCATGATGTAAAGGTGTATAGCCATTCATATCCTGACCATTGATGCTTGGACTGCGCCTGAAACTATAAATTAAAAAAGATAATAACTGTGCTCCAAAATTATAAGGAATATTTGTTTAATGACATCAACCGAGGTCGCGAATTTAATTTCCTCAGAGGCTTTATTCTACTAACACACATACTAAATTTATCTTAGGGGTTCTGATTGCAATCTTCAAATATAGACCGAAAAATGTAGTCATACAATTTACATAAATATTAACCACAAAATACATTTTAATTGCAAAATTTATAAAAATACCAATTTGGGGTAACAAGCTGATGATGCATAAAAGAAGAATGTATACAAATTAATTAATCTGTTGTCAGTTTGTAATTCAGTTTCTGACAAAGAAACCTTCTTCAATACATAAAAAGCAATTGGCCAGTCAGTTTTAAAATATACAACGCCGATGTGGAGTCGCCAGCTGAGTGACAAGCCCTGGACTAGCATTCAAACCTATGAGAATGCTGCTTTAAATACTGCGATGGGTTGTCTCTTCAGTTCTCGTGTGGACCACCTGCATCAAGAGAAATAGATCCAATCCATTCGAAGGTACAACTACATGCCGTCTAAGCCGTTTACACTAGGTTGCTATCGCAGGGAGGCCACTGTAGCGCAGAGGTTAGCATGTCCGCCGATGACGCTGAACGCCTGGGTTCGAATCCCGGCGAGACCATCAGAAAAACTTTTCAGCGGTGGTTTTCCCCTCCTAATGCTGGCAACATTTGTGAGGCACCCATGTAAAACTTCTCTCCAAAGAGATGTCGCACTGCGGCACACCGTTCAAACTCGGCTATAAAAAGGAGACCTTGAATCGGACTGCACTCATTGATATGAGAGAAGTTTGCCCCTGTTCCTTCGTGGAATGTTCATGGGCAAAATTTGCAATTTGCTATCGCAGCGACAATTCTTTTCTCCATCTTGGATCCACCGCACAGATATATCAGGGTGGATCTACGTGATCTAGAGTGAGGATAAACGCTATAAGAGATAAGGCGGCGTCTCAAACGAGTCTAGACAGCATTCCTAGTACCTAGATGGGGATATTTAACATAACCCAGCAAAGCGCAGCACAAAAAACAGTGTTACAAGAACAACACGGCATGGAATAGCTTTGAGCTACCGGGTAGCTAAGCTTTTCGTGACAGCTATGAGCATCACACTAATCGGACCTCAATGTGTCCACAGGTTGGGATATTGGAATGCTCCATACGAAGCGGCTGCAACGTTAGTAGCGGACAATCATCGGTATCGAGCGAAGAGTCTCAGTGAGGGGCCAGGCCAGGCGATAAGACAAGGCGTTTTACTGGCCCCAATGTTCCCGCGGCGATCGGTCTCTTCGACCGGAACGAGATTGCTCACTTAAAAGAGCTTGACATACAAAAGAACAACAATCCCTTGTCAACAACAATCCCGGTCTGTAAACTTTTTAATACTATCTTATCGTTATGTTAGGATCGCAAATTATAAAATTTCACTGATCGATTTCTATCGTACGGTTATTTTTCAAACAGACCTCGTATACTTTGTTGAATCTCAGATCATTACGTCGAAGAGTTACAAACGGAAGGACGATCTTAGTATTACTTTGAAGAGGACAAGATGGTTTTTGATGAATAAATGAATACTTTTTGAAAAAATTTAAAATAACCGATACTTTTTATCAAACATGGCATGTTGTATTGAAAATCATAACATAGAGCTATGAACGCTCTAGGGACTCAACTAATTAAGTCGTGCATTGCAAATAAGCACACAAACATTCCATAAAGGAACAAGGGGCAAACTTTCCCCATATTAGCTAGTGCAATCCGATTCAAGTTTTCACCTCAATGATAAGGGACCTCCTTTTTATTGACGAGTCGGAATGGCTTGTTGCAAGGGGGACACCTCTTTGGGGGAAAGTTTTCACATGGATTTTATGTACGGCATAGTAAGTACCTCACTAATGACACCAGTATTAGAAAGAAAAAACAACGACAAAAAATGTTCTGATGTTCTCGTAGGATTAGAACCAAGGCGTTCGGCTTCATAGATGAACATGCTAATCTCTGGGACACGTTGGTGCATGTCATGAGATCGATTTATATGGAAGCTTTATCTAAAGATGGACCTATATGACCATTTTACAGTTCCAACCTTCCTGCATCCTGGCGAAGATCTACTCTCCTACGTAAACCTATGTATGTCTAAAACAACATATATTTTTGAAAAAAAGAAACCATTGGACAAGTCCCCAATACCAAATACCAATAATGTAATGCTTAGTTTTCCAAAGATGAAATCATAGCAATTTT
The DNA here is from genome assembly GCF_963082655.1 of Stomoxys calcitrans. NCBI lineage: Eukaryota > Metazoa > Arthropoda > Insecta > Diptera > Muscidae > Stomoxys > Stomoxys calcitrans. Next base: position 92,959,386 of record NC_081553.1, read on the forward strand.
TAACTTTTACTCACCTTGATAAAGGTCCTCCTTTCTTTGCACATTGCTCCAGAAGTTTTCCCACTGCACTGATGTTACCACTTCTGGCAGCATCTAATAGATCATGACATTTTCCCATGTTGTTTAGTTGGTGGTGGCGATCATCGACGTTCTAATTTAGTAAAGATGAGAAATTGCAACAAACACATTCTTTCTTGGCGTGAATGACAAAAGCAATCAGCTGTTGATTCTCCCCACCCACCCTCTCATGTTCCCACAATCACGACACAAGGGAATCTTTTCTTAAATTTTAAAGGAAAAAAAGCGGTGAAAACTACAATAACCCCCACAATGGAATTTATTTAAAGAAATTATCGCTTTTTATCTCCAGTTATTGTTTACACAATCACAACACAATTTTCAAGGTCTTTCTCATCCAGCATCGCATGCCTTGTTCAGAAAAACACAAAAACAAACTTTGGATTAATGAAAAATGAAAAAATGTCGTCACTGTTCTGGTTTATGGGTTCATTCGCTTGTTGTCGTCTCTATGTGTGCTATATTCGGGCTTTGTAGAACTTTATTAGGTTCTTTTAAACACGTTTTTTAATACAACCTTTTATGTAGATTTATTAATTAGTTTTAATTAAACATCTTCCCTATATTTGTACGCAGCCAAAACCCCAACCATTTTTTGTTTTATCAAAAAGCTATGTGAATTTCTCTTTGCTGCTATGGCACTATTGTGAATTACATGGAATTTGACATATGCTGGTGAGGTTGTTAATAGGCCGTGAGCACACACAGAAAAAATGAAAAGCTATGTTCAATTAAGAATTTGTACATTGAATTAAAAAATTTGCTGAAATCGGACCTATAAAAGAATTTATATTATTGATTAATAATTAATAATCTTGCAATTTGGATTAAGATAAGCTCAAATCCAATTAAAGTCGTTATTAACTCAATAAAATAATTAAAATAAATAATTAATATTTTTCACATTAATAAACAACTTTTTATTTAATATAATTAAATTGCGAAAAAACATGAAAAATATTGTTAAAATTATTTATAATATTTGTATTGGTCCCAGGCTTCTTATTAAAAGCAAAATTGTCGATTCCAATTTGACCCTCTCATCGTTGTCGACGACAACGTCTGTAAAGAGTATTATAAACAATATAATTTATCAAGGCGACACAATTAAAGGTGGTCTCATTTGTACAAAAACCATAAATCATATGGTGCTATCCGCCATTTTGCCATCAAGCTGATCGACGGTTTGCCAATACACGCGTAAAAGTTAAACAATTTTTAACTTTGACACCTAAAAACTCTTCACGTATGGCAACGTAGAATGACACTCGATTTTAGTCGTCAAAGTTGAAAATTCTTTAACTTTTGCGCGTTGCTTTTATGGGATATGTTTGCAGAGTTTAATAACGCAGCGTTCAAAGGCAAAGCTCGAAGCGCTCATTCTGGTTTGGTCTTAAAGCTGCTGCAACAAGTTTTATGAATATGGGCATACAAATGTAGAAAAACAGCAGTGTTTTAACGGTTCCATCAGACTACATCACGATGCACTTTAAAAGTTAGATCATGCGAACAGCTGAGTACAAATTTTTTTGAATAAGGCTGAATAACACAGCTTTGATTTTTTCCCAAAATCTTAAAAGGATGGTCTATTTGAACCGATATTCCACACATTAGCAACAAAACAATGTTATTATGATGCAAATACAAATAAAAAACACTTTTGTAAAACAAATGTGTAAAAGAAAGTTTATTTCTATTGGTTGCCCAAAAAGTAATTGCGGATTTTTCATTTAGTCGGCGTTGACAAATTTTTTCACAGCTTGTGACTCTGTAATTGCATTCTTTCTTCTGTCAGTTATCAGCTGTTACTTTTAGCTTGCTTTAGAAAAAAAGTGTAAAAAAAGTATATTTGATTAGAGTTCATTCTAAGTATTATTAAAAAATGCATTTACTTTTTTTTTAAAAAATCCGCAATTACTTTTTGGGCAACCCATAAAACCACTTTGACATTTCAATTTACAGAATTTGCCACTCAAGGTAGTTTCGTTGGGGGTAGATTTCTGTTGTTGTGCTAACGACGCTACCCCTTAGTTATACCATGACACTACATGTTCTTGTTTTATGAAATGTCAAATTTTGATATTGCACTCGCATAAAAATCGCTTTTCAAAATAGCACTTTTATTATATCGATTAGAGTGTTGAGCACCACATTCCTTCTTACAAAAACATAATATTAGCAGCTGTTTTTTGTCAGTTGAATGAAACCAACCCCATATTAAATTGTTTTCACAACTTTATGATTTAAACAGCTTTCTCACAACTTTAACAATTTGTAGCCATAAAAAATGAACTTTTGCACACAATGAACTTTTAAGGTGAGGTCATGTGAACGGCTAAGTAAATTGTTTTTATATTTGTTTTGATTTTGTAGTAAATCTAAATGCCAAAGGCTTGATAACACAGCGGTGATTTTTTCTTAAATCTTAAAAAGATGTTCTCTTTAATCCGATATTGTATTAAATTGAAGAAAATATTAATATAAAATACATTTAAAGAATATAAGTTGCAAAACAAAGTTTATTTGAAAAAGGTAGTTTCGTTGGGGATAGATTTTTGTTGTTGTCCTAATGACACCATGTCCCTGTTATTTCATCCTCTTTGCATTTGTCAATCGAGGTAGTTTCGTTGGGGATAGATCAAGATATATTCATGTACAGGCAGTGTCAGTTGCCCAACAACAAATATTGAGTGCACTATCTGTCAAAATTAGTGATTAGTCCAACTCTGATTTTGTGTAAGTTACTAGTTCGCGCCATTTTTTGTTGCTTGTGTGTGTATGGTTCTTAACTATAATACACGCACACAACTAAAAGTCGTTGACAGATAGTTCACTTCGCGAGAAAAATTGTACTCAGCTGTTAACAGTACACTACCTGGGATAGACTTTTGTTGTTGTGCCAACGACACTTCATCTTAATTGTACCATGGCTGAATATCTCCGATTGTGTTGGTATTGTTGTAGCCACATTTGTATGTATGGTGGCGATTGTCGTCAATCTCTTATTGGCGAGCAAGCTCGTTCCGGTCTATACGACCGATCTCCGCGGGAACGTCATGGCCATTGTTTATTGAAAGGAGCCAATATCTCGCCTTGTCGTATCGAGCATCATAGGTGCTCAGTATTTAAGCAAGAACCTGTGCCACCCGGACACTCACTGGGACTCTCCACTCGAAACCGCTGATTATCAGCGACTGCAGTTGCAGCTGCTCCGCATGGAGCATTCAGCTATTCGCAACATGTGGACGCGGTCGGGTGCTCCCAGCTAAGATTTTTATGATAACGAAGAACAGCACACAGATTGGAGCTCAAAGTTCCAGCCTGTGCGATACTCATAGTTATCCCGTGCCGGGATTATTGGTAAAGTCATTAGTTCAGGCACAAGGAAATCAACTATACAACCCTGTGGTGATGTAGATTTGCTCACACTGAAAATGTATGCAAAATGAGGTTCCAAAATCTCGTCGCATGTCTAGATTTGCGATGAGTGTAAACATGGTATTAGTGAATCCTGAAGCGTTTGTGGAATTTGGATACAACCATGAAATTGGTGACTATACTTTGAACAAATTTGCATAGAGTATCTAAAAAATATTTTCCGATCACTTCCTTAGAAGTGATGCCAAGTACGTGCTTGTTTGGACCAATTCAAAATAATAACGGCATAAAATTTTCACAGCCAAACATAGAACACTTTGTGAGTGACGCGCTTGTTAGAAAAATAAAAAAAGAATACATTGGGAAAAACTTCTTGTGCTAATTATTTTAATTATAAACTATAAGCATTTGGGGCAAAATGGGTAAGATGGGATGGAATGGAATAATAATTTATTAAATAGTCAATAATTTTTTACATTACAGAAGAATCGCACGTAAATGTAACAAGACGCTCGAGAAAAGTTAAAAACCTAGAGCAAGAAGTAGAAATGATTCTTTCGCAAGATGAAAGTGATGAAGAACCGCAACCGCAGCAAAAGGCACCATCATTTAAGGAAGCCTCAATGCTCAAAACTCCTTCGGCGAAGAGACCTTTAAAAAATGCCGCTTGCACCCCACAGCCATCGTCTGAAGTGTTGCAGGATATTTTACAAACACCACGTCGTAGTTGTCGTAAGAGTGTGAAACCTCCACAGGACTATGATGACATCATTATAAGACATTCAACGCGTTCTGCTAAAAAGAAATTTGCTGCGACAAACGAAAACAATGAGGAGAATCAAGAATGTTCGGAAAGTGTGGTGAAGGAGGAACAACACCCCAAATGGTCTGCAGCTGATGTGGGTAGGTCTTCCTCAAAACGTACACGCAAATCCAGACGAACAACAAGAGGAGGTAAACGTAATTTAAATGATAGCAAATACATGGAGGATGAGACTGTACACAATTCTTCAGACAAAACTGAAGAAATGACAGAAACTGTACCATCCCCAACTAAAAAAAATAATGCGGATTTCGATAACCTGGTAGCAAATGAACAAACCATTTGTGATCCCAAAATGCCAAATCAAGTGACAAATGATTTGAAAGATAATGAGGAGGAGATGATACAATTATTACAAGACGACACTGAAGATGTAAATGAGATGGCAAATGATGGGCCTTTGACTCTTGAAAATGAACCACAAAAAGACTTTTCCGTAGTTTTGGCTAAGAAGGAAGAGATATCCAAAAACTCTATTGGAAATTTAACTATGCCAGAATCTGAAACCAAAACTACAACCGATAATGGCAAGGAAGATGGATCTGATATGCCACTCACTATTTCAAATGAACTTTCCTCAAAGACAGTAAATTCCCCGTCTACTCTAACTGCAAAGCAAGCTGAAGTCGCGGAGAAAAATGATTTATTTGGTATCTATCTAAAATCACAAAATATCGATATGGAAGACCTGGGTCTTAATCCCATAGACGATGAAGAGGAAGCAGATGTTAATAAAAAGGGTATCATTAGGCAAGATGTGGATTCTGAGGAACCACAAGAAGAAATGCCATCTTTAATAGTATGCGATGATGATGATGGTGGTGAGCAGCTATCTGTGGATGATAAAAAGCCAACTCTTAATGCCACATTTGATGCCGAGGATTCGGTGGTTTTAGTAAAAGAGAATATCAATACACAGCAGTCATCAACTTCTGAAGCTACCGAAATGGAAGACCTACAAATGTCAGAGGATGAAGAAAATGAATCCAACAAAGGATCGGCGAAGAAAGCTCCACGCATAATGCTCACTACAACTGAAGATAAAAATCAAACGCTATTATGTACGCCGCCCCGAAAGTTGCAGAGACCGTACAGAGTTCCTACGCCATATCGGACCAGAAGTGATAACAAACCTCAACCAAAGGAAACGAAGGTCAGTGCCGAGAAGATTCCAATGGGAAGAGAAAATGTCAGTATCATCAATTGCAATTTCACTACTATGACACCAAGAGAAATCGTTCTACGGGGCATACGTAAACGCTCAATGTCTGTATGTTTGGGCACTGTCCCACTAAATAATGAGCCTTTGCTTACACGAAGTGCTAAAAAGCTAAAACGCAAAGCAGTCAATTTCTATAGTCCGGCCAATCAGACAGCCATTATTGAGGACTTGGATAAATTAATTGAGAAAAGCGTTAAAAAATTCAAAAAAGATAAAACTACAAATCTAAATAAAAGTAAGTTGCAACATATTGCACATGTTGTTTAAGTTTATTCATTTTCTATAATATTTTTATAAAAATATTTCAGATATAACCACACGCCGCAAGCGTTCCATATCATGTGATGATAGAATGGTCTTGTCGCAATCAATGTGTGTCTTATCCAAACTTCCACGTCCTGGTAAGATTTGAATGTTTTGTGAGGAATGCGTTTAAATACTCTAATTACTTAAATCCACTTTTCAGTTGCACATCACGTCCCATTGCTAACATCAAATGTGACTTTCACCAGTACCTCATCTAACATTTCCGCAAGTACATCTAAAGTCACTCGCACAAAGCTACCCAATTTTGCAGCCATACATCAAAAGCAATTTCAAAAAATGGAAAATTTAGCCGACCATGTGGCCAGGAAACAGGAACGATCCAAGATTCTTATAAATTCGGCCTCCAAAATGAGACCAGGTAAATAAATTATTTACATTTCGTATATCAAGCAGATTATGTCTTAGGTGCTAACTATAGAAGGGAGGGACGGACGTACAGTTGTCCTTTTATCACCACTTGTTTGTGTGTTTACGCATGCATAAGGGTATTTGGGTAACCAATTCGACTTATAGAAATAGAAATGAAAATCAACAAAGCCTGGCTTTTTTTAGGTAGAGAAGTGGAAAAACAACCCTTATGGATTTTTCTCTTTGTTAAATGTAGGGGGTCCACATGAATTGAGTACAATTCAAAAATCATGTGGCTGTTTACTACGGAAAAGATTATTTTTACCAATCATACAATGAATTGAATACAAAATAAGGTTTATATTTAGCTTAGAGAGAAAATCCATTTGGTCGAGATATATCTTGAAAAATGTCATTAAAATCTTATTGATTGACGAAATTTTAACATGTAGTAAAATATTATCAAAAACTAAGGATGGCGAGCTTAGAAATAATCTCCGTTATTCAGCTTAGCGACGGCGTAAAAAAAATTCGAAACTTTAACAAAATGGTTTTATGGTTATCGAAGACGAAATTCTTTCACATTTTTGGTATCATGTAAGTCGAATTTGACTGTAAAATAAAAAGAAAACGATCGACGAAAAATTTTCCTGCCATGTTTAAACTTCTCTACCAAGTGGTTTCGCTCTGCGGCACGCCGTTCGAACTCGCCATAAAACAAGAGTCCCATTATCATTGAGCTTAAAAATTAATCGGACTGCACTCATTGATATAAGAGAAGTATCCCCTATTCCTTAATGTAATGTCCATGAGAAAATTTAGTTAATACTGGAGGGTTGGCGCTACGGCTCTCTTCGGAGGCATAGTACATGGGCGTAATTCTTGATCAGAAACTAAGCTGGAGCAGAAACTTCGAAAAACAGGTCAAAAGGGGATTTAATGCGTTCTTCTCCTGTCGCAACTTGATAAGAAGAAGTTAGGGATCCGGCAAAGAATAGCTGTAAGCACCACATAGGCTGGAACATTGACTTCCGATCTGTGTGGTGTTTATTGCTGTCACGAGAAGCTTAGCTGCGAGCTACCGGGCGGATAGTGGAATGCTCCATGCGAAGTAGCTGCAAAGGCAGTCGCGGACAATCAGCACTATCAAGCGGAGGGTCTCAGTGAGAGGCCATGTGGCACCGGCTCTTGCACAAATACTGAGTACCTATGATGCTCGATATGGCAAGGCGATTTATTGGCGCCTTTAAATAATCAAACTTGTTCCCGCGGCGATCGGCCCTTTGGACCGGAACGAGCTTGCTCACACAGGAGCTTGACGAGGATCGCCACCTCCACATGAAAATGTGGCTACAACAACAACAACATGTTAGGGATTAAGGCCAGGGCCGGTGCATTGAATATTTACTGTGGTCGTTCGGCCAGTGTGGAACTTTGCCCTTCGCAGGATGATTGAGAAGGCACCGCGGCAGTACCGAGAGAGACGCAATATGCCATTCTAGATCTTATATCTTTGCACCTACATATATGTGTGGTGTGTGGCAACAAAGATCGCCATGAAACTGAGGGAGACAGGTACATGTCGCTCCTCTAACTTACGCCGTTCTTCTTTTCTGTGTGGGGATGATTATGCCGCGTAGCGCCATGCTAATGAGGCGCGATAATTATATACCAGGGTAGTACTTTCTTGTTGATGGGTTGGAAAAGGAATCTCCGGGTTGGGGGCAACCCACTCCGCCCTTCCCGGAACCCTCTATATACACGTGTAGGTCTAAATTGGACGGGGACATTGGAGCAGGAGTCTATCTTGAACTCCTTGGAATCAGGGAATCTTATAGACTTCTGGACGGGTGCAACGTTTTTTAGGGGGAGGTTCTCGCGATCCTGAAGACGATTTGATGGGAACGGCTGCCCGATCAGACTGTCACGATATACTTGCACAGTCAGACGGCGCTGAACGCAGAAACTGGTAAGAAGATACAATAAGCTTCTTCGTTCCATGGGAAAGGCTGTCAGGCTCTGCTGGATCCCAGACCATCAAGGTGTGGCGGGGAACAAATCGGCCTACGAGCTGGCCAGAAATGGATCTGGCTATGGAATCAATGAGACCTCCACTGTGAGCTTCTTGGTAGGGTGGACGCTTACTACAATAACTGCGCAAATAAGGCGTGGGCTGGTGATGTAGGCTATAGGGTTTCAAAGGCCCTGTGTGCCGTGTAGTTTGCAAAGCAGGACGTCGCTTATCCTGGTGCTGACAACGTGTTTTTCTTTTACCCTTTATAAGGTTCGTATGTAGCACGTTTTCTCCAACACCAAACTACTAAGGCATAACCTAGTATTGGTGTGATTACGGCCACTCTCATTGCGCCCAACGAATGTGAACAACCTCAGTCCATTTCTAGAAGTGACACTTCCAGTTCATTATCCTATGGAAGAACACTCACTAAGTGAATGGCTGGGTTCAAAAAAGTTAGATCAAGGAATAACATTTTAAAATAATTTCAATAATTTTTAAAAATCTTTATGTTAATACCAAATGTTTTTTTTTATTCTTTTAGCTTCAGCTCAGAAAAATGTTGCTGCAAACATAAACAACAAGAGCAATCAAATGGAAAAACCCAAAGCGTTGAAAAAAATCGATATGTCATCAAAGAGTCAAATTCAAAATATATCATCTGAAAAGAAGTTGGTCACACCAAGAAAACTGAATCCTAATCTAGTGAAAAAGCCCGTTGCCGATTATAACACTTCCAAAATGCTCAACACATCGAAATTACCAGATCCAAGGCAAGGAAAAATAATAATAAAACCCAAACAAGCAATGCCGCCTAAGAATCACTTAAAACCAAACCAATCACACAATGTCGCGTCTACAACGCTAGGTAATTCCGCTCAAAAACAAAAACATAAACCAGCCTTCAATTTATCGACGCACATTGGAAACAACACCACCTTTAATAAGTCATCATCTACATCGTCGCTCAACAATACGGCAATTGAAAATAAATCGATGAGTTTCCAGGATAAGACAGCCTCACGCTTACAACGCCATATGGACTTATTTAAGGGCCGCCTTCCAGCATCACGAGCTGGTGTTGCTTCGCGAAAAAATGAAGCAGCTATAAAAGGTGTTCGTTCGAATCGCCGTTTTGAACTGCAGATGCAGCATCGTAAGAATGCTGAAAACTGAAAGCATTAAAAAAAGCTCTAGCAGCAGCTGTATTTCTTTGTATGCTTTAATTCGTAATTTTTATTTATGTATGTTTTTTTTTCCCCCAAGATCTCTTGGTTAAATTAACTATTATAGCACCGTCGTTAGGGACATTCGCTTCGAAATTTGACTTTATGGATTTATGTTTTTTATGTTCTCGTCGTCGATTTGTGTGCGTTAAATATTTGTAATCTGCCTCGAGTTATATGTTCAGTCCCAGTTTGATTTAGTCTTTGTAATATAGAATTTTACCTTATAACAATTGAATAATATGTATGTCTAGATTATATAATTATATTTTATGGAATAAACTCATTTTTAAAATGTACCATTTTGACTTTAGTTTTTCCAAGCTGTCTTTAAAGTCTTCAGACGAAGAAAGGTTGACAATAATTTTTATAGAACAAATTGAAATGAAATTTTGAAAAAATTTTTTACAGAAATGAAATTTTGACAAATTTTCCTATAGAAATGAAATTTTGAAAAAATTCTTTTTGAAATGAAATTTTGATAAAATTTCCCATAGAAATGAAATTTTAACAAAATTTCCTACAGAAATTAAATTTTGACAAAATTTCCTATAGAAATGAAATTTTGGCAAAATTTCCTATAGAAATGAAATTTTGACAAAATTTCCTATAGAAATGAAATTTTGACATTTCCTATGGAAATGAAATTTTGACAAAATTTCCTATAGAAATGAAATTTTGACAAAATTTCCTATAGAAATGAAATTTTGAGAAAATTTCCTATAGAAATGAAATTTTGACAAAATTTCCTATAGAAATGAAATTTTGACAAAATTTCCTATAGAAATGAAAATTTGACAAAATTTCCTATAGAAATGAAATTTTGACAAAATTTCCTATAGAAATGAAATTTTGACAAAATTTCCTATAGAAATGAAAATTTGACAAAATTTCCTATAGAAATGAAATTTTGACAAAATTTCCTATAGAAATGAAATTTTGACAAAATTTCCTATAGAAATGAAATTTTGACAAAATTTCCTATAGAAATGAAATTTTGACAAAATTTCCTATAGAAATGAAATTTTGACAAAATTTCCTATAGAAATGAAATTTTGACAAAATTTCCTATAGAAATGAAATTTTGACAAAATTTCCTATAGAAATGAAATTTTGACAAAATTTCCTATAGAAATGAAATTTTGACAAAATTTCCTATAGAAATGAAATTTTGACAAAATTTCCTATAGAAATGAAATTTTGACAAAATTTCCTATAGAAATGAAATTTTGACAAAATTTCCTATAGAAATGAAATTTTGACAAATTTCCTTTAGAAATGAAATTTTGACAAAATTTCCTATAGAAATGAAATTTTGACAAAATTTCCTACAGAAATGAAATTTTGACAAAATTTCCTACAGAAATGAAATTTTGACAAAATTTCCTATAGAAATGAAATTTTGACAAAATTTCCTATAGAAATGAAATTTTGACAAAATTTCCTATAGAAATGAAATTTTGACAAAATTTCCTATAGAAATGAAATTTTGACAAAATTTCCTATAGAAATGAAATTTTGACAAAATTTCCTATAGAAATGAAATTTTGACAAAATTTCCTATAGAAATGAAATGTTGACAAAATTTCCTATAGAAATGAAATTTTGACAAAATTTTCTATAGAAATGAAATTTTTACAAAATTTCCTATAGAAATGAAATTTTGACTAAATTTCCTATAGAAATGAAGTTTTGACAAAATTTCCTATAGAAATGAAATTTTGACAAAATTTCCTACAGAAATGAAATTTTGACAAAATTTCCTTTAGAAATGAAATTTAGACAAAATTTCCTATAGAAATGAAATTTTGACAAAATTTCCTATAGAAATGAAATTTTGACAAAATTTCCTATAGAAATGAAATTTTGACAAAATTTCCTATAGAAATGAAATTTTGACAAAATTTCCTATAGAAATGAAATTTTGACAAAATTTCCTATAGAAATGAAATTTTGACAAAATTTCCTATAGAAATGAAATTTTGACAAAATTTCCTATAGAAATGAAATTTTGACAAAATTTCCTATAGAAATGAAATTTTGACAAAATTTCCTATAGAAATGAAATTTTGACAAAATTTCCTATAGAAATGAAATTTTGACAAAATTTCCTATAGAAATGAAATTTTGACAAAATTTCCTATAGAAATGAAATTTGACAAAATTTCCTACAGAAATGAAATTTTGACAAAATTTCCTACAGAAATGAAATTTTGACAAAATTTCCTATAGAAATGAAATTTTGACAAAATTTCCTTTAGAAATGAAATTTTGAAAAAATTTCCTATAGAAATGAAATTTTGACAAAATTTCCTATAGAAATGAAATTTTGACAAAATTTCCTATAGAAATGAAATTTTGACAAAATTTCCTATAGAAATGAAATTTTGACAAAATTTCCTATAGAAATGAAATTTTGACAAAATTTCCTATAGAAATGAAATTTTGACAAAATTTCCTATAGAAATGAAATTTTGACAAAATTTCCTATAGAAATGAAATTTTGACAAAATTTCCTACAGAAATGAAATTTTGACAAAATTTCCTACAGAAATGAAATTTTGACAAAATTTCCTATAGAAATGAAATTTTGACAAAATTTCCTTTAGAAATGAAATTTTGACAAAATTTCCTATAGAAATGAAATTTTGACAAAATTTCCTATAGAAATGAAATTTTGACGAAATTTCCTATAGAAATGAAATTTTGACAAAATTTCCTTTAGAAATGAAATTTTGAAAAAATTTCCTATAGAAATGAAATTTTGACAAAATTTCCTATAGAAATGAAATTTTGACAAAATTTCCTATAGAAATGAAATTTTGATATAATTTCCTATAGAAATGAAATTTTGACAAAATTTCCTATAGAAATGAAATTTTGACAAAATTTCCTATAGGAATGAAATTTTGACAAAATTTCCTATAGAAATGAAATTTTGATAAAATTTCCTATAGAAATGAAATTTTGACAAAATTTCCTATAGAAATGAAATTTTGACAAAATTTCCTATAGAAATGAAATTTTGACAAAATTTCCTATAGAAATGAAATTTTGACAAAATTTCCCATAGAAATGAAATTTTGACGAAATTTCCCATAGAAATGAAATTTTGACAAAATTTCCTATAGAAATGACATTTTGACAAAATTTCCTATAGAAATGAAATTTTGACAAAATTTCCTATAGAAATGAAATTTTGACAAAATTTCCTATAGAAATGAAATTTTGACAAAATTTCCTATAGAAACGAAATTTTGACAAAATTTCCTATAGAAACCAAATTTTGACAAAATTTCCTATAGAAATGAAATTTTAACAAAATTTCCTATAGAAATGAAATTTTGACAAAATTTCCTATAGAAATGAAATTTTGACAAAATTTCCTATAGAAATGAAATTTTGAGAAAATTTCCTACAGAAATGAAATTTTGACAAAATTTCCTATAGAAATGAAATTTTGACATTTCCTATAGAAATGAAATTTTGACATAATTTCCTATAGAAATGAAATTTTGACAAAATTTTCTATAGAAATGAAATTTTGACATAATTTCCTATAGAAATGAAATTTTGACAAAATTTCCTATAGAAATGAAATTTCCTATAGAAAGGAAATTTTGACAAAATTTCCTATAGAAATGAAATGTTGACAAAATTTCCTATAGAAATGAAATTTTGACAAAATTTCCTTTAGAAATGAAATTTTGACAAAATTTCCTATAAAAATGAAATGTTGACAAAATATCCTATAGAAATGAAATTTTGACAAAATTTCCTATAGAAATGAAATTTTGACCAAATTTTCTTTCCTTTCCTTTTGGCTGTTGTATCTTATATTCACGAAGCTTAATATTTCCATTTGTTCTGTGAATGCTCCTCCATATCCCCCTCACACATATGGAATGACTGGACAAAAAATAAATACATACATACATACATATGTACATACATTATTTTTCCGTATCATTGTTTACTTATTTAATCTACTACCGTGTTCCTATCATCCGCATAGAGTGTTTAAATGAAAGTCTGGAAAACATCGTAACATACAATATCCTCCTCCACAATGCTATGGTGCGTTTTCTGTGGGAATGGAGAAAAAACATCGAATAATCCTTTGTACTGCTCGACCATGGTGATATGTAATGGTAATATGAAGAGCGTTGAACTTGAATAAGGCGTTCAAGCATTTCCTATTGTTCAAATAATGTACGGTCAGCTGTAAATACGGGAAATTTTGCCAAAATTTCATTTCTATGGGATATGTGGTCAAATATTTATTTCCATAGGAAATTTTTTCAAAATGTCATTTCTGAATAAAATTTTGTCAAAATGTCATTTCTGAAGGAAATTTTGTAAGAAATTTAATTTCTGAAGGAAATTTAGTCAACATTTCATTTCTATAGCAAATTGTGTCAAAATTTCATTTCTATAGGAATGTTAGGTTTAAGTGGCAGACTCACTTCTTCTTCTAGCAGACTAACTTCTAGCCTTCTAGTTCCTACAGCTGACCCATCCAGATCGCTTTAAAAAGGCACAATAACTTGCGAATGTTCACATCAGACAGGTTCTCAAAGAAATGAGAACCTATAGTGGTTCTCCTTTTGACTGCTAGTGCGGGACACACACACATACAAGGTGTTCTATAGTCTCTTTTTCTCGATATCCTCACAGCATCTGCAAAAGTTGTTGCTGGTAACCTTCAGTCTGTCAGAATGTTTTCCGACAAGACAGTGACCTGTCACGACGGACACAATGACTAAGACGTCTGTTCTAGCAAGTGATAGCAAAGCGGTAGACCTCTTCAAGTCAAGTTTAGGGCACATAGTTATGAATTGCTCACAGCCCCTTAGCTTATATGTGGCTAGCGGCATGCCCATAGATTCCAGTTTCTGCAGAATTCCACCCAGGATTTGTTCTGAGCCTTTCTCAGCTCGCCCTTATATTTTCTTAGCTCAGCCTTACAGATGTGCCAATCGTGTGGTGCTCATGTGGCTTTTGCTCTGTTGAAGAGTTTTCTGCAGTCCTTCCTTAGACCAACCAGCTCTGGGGTCCACCATGGCTGTCGCTGTTGCCCCTTGGCTTGGGCCTGCTGATACAAGCGAGTCATTCAGGGCCTTCGTGATCCGCTTAACCACTATGTCTATATCCTCCGTAGTTTCCGCTTCTTTTTCTGGTCTAGAAGGGAAGGACGTGCAGAATTTGTGCCGAAATTTATCCCAATCCGCCTTTCTTCATCGCCGAGGGACCACTACTGCAGTACTTTCTCCAAGGCTGAAACTAATATAACGATGATCAGAGAAGCTGTGGTCATCCAACACTTCCCAGACGCATATTCATCCACTTATATATTCCGACACAAAGGTAATCCCTAGTACCTCCTGCCTGTTCCTGGTAATAAAGGTCGGTTTATCCCCTTTATTACTAATCGCCAGATTGAAACTTATAATATGTTCGATAAGCTGCTCACCCCTTTCGTTGACATCCGAACTTTCCCATATCTGGTGATGTGCATGAGCATTACTTCCTACAATGACGCTTTTCTTCCCTACAGAAGCGGCTTCAACCAGCGACTTTAGGTTTGAAGGCAGCATCTCTGAATCGTGTGCCATATATAGGGAAGCCAGCCAGTAATGAGACTTGTTTATTTCAAGGCTGGCTACTACTAAATCTTCTGTGCTTAGCGACGGAAGAAGAAAACCATTTAGACTACTCTTTGCAAGAATACAGGGTCTGTGTCTCCCATTCCCCGTACCTTTGAGAATTTCAAATTCCGGAGATCTTAGTCCACGAACCATTCCTCCACACACCCATGGTTCCTGGATAAGAACCACGTCAAATCCCCCTGCCATCAGGAAGACCTTTAGTGCCGCCGAAGCGGCCTAACAATGGTGGACATTTATCTGTAGAAACCGCACTATAGTCAGGATGAGAAAGCTGTGGAAACCACTCTTCCTCAGGACACTGGACACTTGCGTTGTGGACGATTTCTCCTTAGAAGCTTCACTAACTGCTGCTGTCAAAGTACTTCTTGAGTTTCGTGCTTTCCCGCTGGCGCACACCTTGACATTTATCTGTAGAAACCGCACTATAGTCAGGATGAGAAAGCTGTGGAAACCACTCTTCCTCAGGACACTGGTCACTTGCGTTGTGGACGATTTCTCCTTAGAAGCTTCACTAACTGCTATTGTTGAAGTACTTCTTGAGTTCCGTGCTTCCCCGCTGGCGCACACCATGAGCCCAGTTCAACCGCATGACCCACCCACACAGGGCTTGTCGGGTCCCGGGTTCGATGCCATCACCTCCTGTCTCGATTGTGACAGGGGGATTTTCAGTCTCCTGCAATTCGCCAGACTTTAGCGATGTGGTCGATAGTTTTTCAGCCAACTGTTCAGCAAAAACTGCTGAGTCATCTCCTGATTCCCCAACCCCACCGCTTCTATAGACCTTCAGTCTCAACTTATTGAATCCATAGGATACAACCTCTTCAGACTTTTTGAGGTCTGTGAGACAGCCGGAATTTAGTACGAATACTGCATGTCTCCGGTCACTATCAGTCTCATCTAATCTACCAATCTTCCAGTCGGTGGTTGAAAGATTGGGATTACATTCCCTTAGTCTTCCAAGTATCGATTCAGGATCTGAGGGAATCCTTGGTATCCAAGCATGCGCCATTGGTCGAGAAGGAATATCTTCCTTCTTGCCTAAATCCAGTACAGCGCCTAGCCAGATATCACCAATCTTTTTAGGGCGCAATGATACATTTCAATTGAGCGTTGATCGCCGAAGACAATTAGCCTGTATCGGCCCCGATACCAGCCTGCTTTGTCACAAACTGGAGGAGACCTAGGAAATTCCGCAAGAACATCGAAGTAAACTGATGCGGTGCAGTTTCCGAATCCAGACGTGTAGTCTTTGGGGTAGCCTGTGCAGCGAATTCCCGAACCCAATTTAGGGAGTCTCTCTCCCTAACAGTGAGAGTCTAGGGATCATTCGCTCTCAATAAACCTGAGAGCAATGAGTCTTCTATTATTCCAACCTCTTTAAGAGGTTGGAATAAGAAAGAGGTTGCCGGGAAAGGCCAATGGCCTACGCAAATTTTAGGCATGCGAAGACAGAATAGGTTCGGCCTTATCCTTAAGACTCGACCCAGATGTCTTCGTCAAAAACCCCTGCTGACCAGTTGTCTGTCGGCTATTGGAGCCTGGAGCAGCCGCTCCACCAGTCGAGGTTTCAGTAGCAGACAACATGCTGCGGCCTGATACCACCACCGCAGCTGTTGGGTCTTTGGCGTACATTCTAAGCCTACTCCCGGGCTCTAGATCTGCCGCTCCACTGGAAACAAACCCAGATCATTAACTGCCTAATGGATACCTATATCGCAGCTATCCTTAAATGACTTAAAATTTTTTTCCAAAATTTCATTTCTTCGGGAAATTTTTTCAAAATTTCATTTCTTTGGGAATTTTTTTTCAAAATTTCATTTCTATGGGAAATTTTTTCAAAATTGCATTTTTATAGAAAATTATGCCAAATTTAATTTCTATAAGAAATTGTGTCCTGTCCATAGGAAATTTCATCAAAATTCATGTGCATAGGATGTTTTCACAAAATGTCATATTTCTAGAAAAAGTTTTAAACCCTTATATTCTATTCTTAATTTGCCTAACGTTACGCTTAAGATTCTGTGTTTACCAGTATACTCAATTATTATACCCTCCACCCTAGGATGGGGGTATACTTATTTCGTCATTCCGTTTGTAACACCTTGAAATATGCGTCAAAGACCCCATAAAGTATATATTATCTTGATCGTCATGACATTTTAAGTCGATCTAGCCATGTCGGTCCGTCCGTCTGTCGAAAGCACGCAAACATTCGAAGGAATAAAGCTGGGCGCTTAAAATTTTGCACAAATACTTCATATTAGTGTAGGTCGATTGGGATTGTAAATGAGCCAAATCGGTCCATGTTTTGATATAGCTGCCATATAAACCGATCTTGGGTCTTGATTTCTCGAGCTTCTAGAAGGCGAAATTCTAATCCGCTTTGCTTGAAAATTTGCACTTGGTGTTTCGGTATCACATCCGACAACTGTGTCAGGTGTAATCTTAATCGGTTCATAACCTGATATAGCTGCCACATAAACCGACTTTGGAACTTGACTTCTTGCGCGTCTAGAGGGTGCAATTCTTATTCGATTTGGCTAAAATTTTGCATGACGTGTTCCGTTATGACTTCCAACAACTGTGCCATGAAGTGTTTTATTTTGACTTTCAACATATGTGTTAAGTATGGTCTAAATCAGTCCATATCCTGATATAGCCGCCATATAAACCTATCTGCCGATTAGACTTCTTGGGCTTCTAGAGGGCGAAATTATTATCCAATATGGTTGAAATTTTGCATATGTCGTTTTGTTATGACTTCCAACAACTGTTCTAAGTATGGTCTAAATCGGTTATCGGAGGACGCAATCATTACGCGATTTGCCCGCAATTTTGTAGGCGGTGTTTTTCTATGACTGGTGTTGTTCTATTCGAAAAACTCATTCAAAGAACTTGACAAATGCTATCCATGGTGGGGGGTATATAAGATTAAAGATGAGTGTTATTTTCTAGATTTTAAGTTTATATTTATGTTTGTTCCAAATTATTGCTAACATTTGAAATGTTTTTGGCCAAAAAGACATTAAATTTTAATAAAGACAAACTAAATTCCCACAATGAAGTTTTGAAAATTTATATTTTCTCTTATGCTTTATTTTGCTCGCTTTGCTATACCATATTTGTTCTGCACATTTTCTTTCCATTGTCATTTTGAATTATCTTTGGGGATTTTATACTTTTTTCGTTTGTCCGTTTGTGAATAGCCGTTGGCTTCGAAGTGTCTTCTAAAATAATTTGTCCACAGTGTCAAAGGACATTTCATGTGTGACGTGATCTTCTGTACACTTAGGGGAATAAGTAACACTTCATATATGTTGGCATCTATATATGTACATTAGTTGATTCATACTCAAATACATAGTAATGTGGAGGTGTAGATGAAAAAATTTGGAAACTACAATATTTGGAAATTTGGAAAAAAATACTTTAAGTTTACGTCTATCCATTAACACCGGCATTCACAAACCTTTATGTAGAGTGGAAATAGAATTATTTGACAAATTTTGTTTACAAAACTGTCAAATAAACTTATTTAAAGGCTTCACTGAAACTGAATACGGCTGTTAAAATTTAACTATGGCATGGTGGCCCCCATTTTGACATCTAACAAGTAAAAGCGTGCTAAGTTCGGCCGGGCTGAATCTTATATACCCTCCACCATGAGGGCATTTGTCAGTTCTTTTCCCGGCATCTCTTCTTAGGCAAAAAATGATATAAGAAAAGAAAGGAAAAAAAATCTGCTATTAGAGCGATATCAAGATATGATCCGGTTTAGACCACAATTAAATTATATGTTGGAGACCTGTGTAAAATCTCACCCAATTCGAATAAGAATTGCGCCCTTTGGGGGCTCAAAAAGTAAAATAGAGAGATCGATTTATATGGGAGCTGTATCGGGCTATAGACCGATTCAGACCATAATAAACACGTATGTTGATGGTCATGAGAGGATCCGTCGTACAAAATTTCAGGCAAATCGGATAAGAATTGCGCTCTCTAGAGGACCAAGAAGTCAAGACCCAAGATCGGTTTATATGGCAGCTACATCAGGTTATGGACCGATTTGACCCATACTTGGCACAGTTGTTGGATATTATAACAAAACACGTGGTGCAAAATTTCATTCTAATCGGATAAGAATTGCGCACTCTAGAGCCTCAAGAAGTCAAGACCCAAGATCGGTTTATATGACAGCTATACCAGGTAATGGCCCGAATTGAACCATACTTAGCACAGTTGTTAGAAGTGATACTAAAACACTATGTGCAAAATTTCAGTCTAGTCGGATGAGAATTGCGCCCTCTAGAGGTTCAAGAAGTCAAGACCCAATATCGGTTTATATGGCAGCTATATCAGGTTATAGACCGATGTGAACCATACTTGGCACAGTTGTTGGATATCATAACAAAACACATCGTGCAAAATTTCATTCCAATCGGATAGGAATTGCGCACTCTAGAGGCTCAAGAAGTCAAAAAAAAAAGTCGGTTTATATGGCAGCTATATCAAAACATGGACCGATATGGCCAATTTACAATACCAACCGACCTACACTAATAAGAAGTATTTGTGCAAAATTTCAAGCGACTAGCTTTACTCCCTCGGAAGTTAGCGTGCTTTCGACAGACAGACGGACGGACAGACGGACATGGCTAGATCGACATAAAACTTCACGACGATCAAGAATATATATACTTTATAGGGTCTCAGACGAATATTTCGAGTAGTTACAATCAGAATGACGAAATTAGTATACCCCCCATCTTATGGTGGAGGGTATAAAAACCAAGTAAAGCAAGGCAAAAGTATTTTATTGTTTGAACCTTTGAGTGGAGCGGAATTTTTGTTATTTCGCTCCGCAAGAATTTTTTTCTGAAACTCGTAATTGGTCATTATATTTGGAAAAAAAATTTAAGTCACTTAAGGATAGTTACGATGATCTGCGTCTTTTTCCAGTGGAGCGGCAGATCTAGAGAATGGACTCCAAAGACCCAACAGCTGCAACGGTGGTATCAGGCCATAGCATGTTGTCCGCGATTGAAAACTCGACTGTGGAGCGGCTGCTCTAGGATCCACTAGCCGATAAACGACTGGTCAGCATGGACTTTAGACGAAAACACCTGGTTCACATGCCTGGTATCTTCACAGGCCTAAAATTTGCTTAGGTCATTGGCCTTCCCCGGGAAACCAACACGCTCTTTAAGAGGTTGGAATACTAGAAGGCGCTAAACGCCTGGGTTCGAAACCTGGAGAGACGATCACAAAAAATTTTTCAGAGGTGGTTTTCCCCTCCTAATGCTGGCAACATTTGTAAGGTACTATGCCATGTAAAACTTCTCTCCAATGAGATGTCGCACTGCGGCACGCCGTTCGGACTCGGCTATAAACAGAAGGCCCCTTATCATTGAGCTTAAACTTGAATCGGACTGCACTCATTGATATGTGAGAATTTTGCCCCTGTTCCTTAGTGGAATGTTCATGGGCAAAATTTGCAATTTGCAGTTGTCGACAAGGAAGAAGAACAGGGCTTCATACCTCAGAATAATTGGAGTGGGATAGTCAATGGACTGTTATCAGTATAATCCGATGTTTTGCGGAATTTCCTGGGTCTCCTCCAGTTTGTGACGAGGCTGGTATCAGGGCCAATGCAGACTAATTGTCTTCGGCGATTAACGCCCAGTTGAAATTAATCGTAGCGCCCCAAAAAAGATTGGTGAGATCTGGCCAGATGCAGCACTGGAATATATTTCTTCTCGAGCAATGTCGCACGCTTGGATACCAAGGATTCCCTCAGATCCTGAAGCGATACTTGGAAGACTAAGGGAATGTAATCCCAATCTTTCAAACACCGACTGGAAGATTGGTAGATTGGATGAGGCTAATGGTGATCGGAGACATGCAGTATTCGTATTAATCTCCGGCTGTCTCGCAGACCTCAACAAGTCTGAAGGAGTTGTATCCTACGGATTCAACAAGTTGAAACTGAAGGTCTATAGAAGCGGTGGGGTTGGGGAATTAGTAGATGACTCAGCAGTTGTTGCTGAACACTAGCCTGAGGAACTACATCGCTAAAGTCTGGCGGATTTCAGGAGACTGAAACAATCAAACAAACAAACAACCTGACACAATCGAGGTAGGAGGAGATGACATCGAAACGGGACCCGACAAGCCCTGTGTGGGTGGGTCACAAAGTTGCACTGGGCTCAAGGAGTGCGCCTGCGGGGAAAGACGGAACTCAAAAAGTACTTCGACATCAGCAGCTAGTGAAGCATCTAAGGAGAAATCGTCCACACCGCAAGTGTACAGTGTTCTGTGGAAGAGAGGTACCACTACTTTCTCACCTACCCCTGGGTGCGTACGGAAGCTCAGCATAACAAGATCCAACAAATCTTGTGAGGATGAACTCCTGGCGGAATCAGAACACGAGGCTAACTATGGTCCGGTTTCGGAAGATAAATCTCCAACATTGTAAGGCCGTTTTGGCGGCACTAAAGAACCTTCGGATGGCAGGGGGATTTGACGTGGTTCTTATCCAGGAACCATTAATGTGTGGAGGAATGGATCGAAGGCTATTTCGGGATTTAAACTACTTTAGGGTACATGGAATGGGAGCCTGTATTCTTGCAAAGAGTAGTCTAAATGCTTTTCTTCTTCCGCCGCTAAGTACTGAAGTACTAAGTTGCTGGTTGAAGCCACTTCTCCAGGCAAAAGGAGCCTCATTGTAGGAAGTGATGCTAATGCACATCACCAGATACCGGGAAGTTTGTTTGTAAACGAAAGGGTTATCGAATATATTATAAGTTGTAATATGACGATTTGTATTAAAAGGGATAAATCGACCTTTATTACCAGGAATAGGCAGCAGGTACTGGATACTACCTTTGTATCGGAAGATATAAGCGTAAAAATATGCGACTGGGAAGTGTTAGATACCAACAGCTGGTAATATTAGTTTCAGCATTGGAGAAAGTACTGCAGAAGTTGTCCCTCGGCTTAACAGAAAAAAGGCGGATTGGGATAAAGGAAGTGGAAACTAAGGAGGATATAGACATAGTATGCTAGCGGATCACGTAGGCCCTGAATGACTCGCTTGTGTCAGCATGTCCTAGTGCCAAGCCAACGGGTAAATAGGGACCGCCATGGTGGACCTCATGTCTAAGGAAGTCTGCAGAAAACTCTTCAACAGAGCAAAAGCCACAATAACACCACACGATTGGTACTATAATCCTGAGCTAAGAAAATATTAGGGCGAGCTGAAAAAGGCTCAGAACAAATCCTGGGTAGAATTTTGCAACCCTTTGGACGATAAGAAGTTTTGACTCCTTCAAGTCGCCAGGCACTGGGGATGTATCACCGGTTGAATTACAAGCTGTGTCTGATAGACTGGTTCCTTGGCTTAGGGAGATATACTCTGCTTGTATCAGCATGTCATATATATTCCTGTGGAATGGAGAGACACAAAGGTCATTTTCATTCCGGAAGCGGGAAAACCCAACCACAGGCCAAAGATTTCGTCCTTTTAGTCTATCATCCTTTATGCTGAAGACTCTTGAGAGGTTGATAGAAACATATCTTAAGGCAAAGATCCCTGGAGATCGCCTGTCGCGGCAGTAGCATGTATATAGTAAAGCCAAATCCACTGAAACAGCCCTCCACGATCTAGTCGGCTACATAGAGGGCTCTCTCGCTACCAAGGAATATACAATGGTAGCATTTCTTGACATTGAAGGTGCTTTCAATCATGTAAAACCAGCATTAATCATAAAGGAGTTGGAGTTTATAAGCATCAACTCTATCGTAAGAAAGTTTATTAATAACTTACTTACTAAAAGATGCATTACGGAAGACTTGAGATCTGTGGCTCTAAAAAGAAGAAAAAAAGGTGTAAAAGTGGTCGTGTATGTTGATGACGTGGCACTTGGTTACGGGAAAGTTTCCCATCACTCTAAGATCTATACTTCAGGAAGTTATCTACAGTGGCACCTGTCTCTTTGGGAGGAGAGATATTCCATTTACTAAAAGCGCTGAATACCTGGGTGTTTTGCTGGACATGAAATTTAACTTCAAATCCAACATTTTGGAAAGGGCAAGAATGGCTACTCTGGCTTTATACACCTGCAAAAGAGCCATTGACAATAGTTGGGGGTTTAGACTGCGCGCCATGCATTGGGTGTACATTGCAGTTGTCAGACCTATAATGCTATATGGTGTTGTGGTCTGGTGGACGGCGATTCAAAACTCCACCTACTGTTCAATTGTTTGGGCATCACAGCCACAATTAGGACGACACCATGTGAGGTCCTGAATTTAAAGCTACATTTAATGCCTCCGGACATTGTGGCTACCTAAATTGCTGCGACCACTGCCATGAGGCTAAGGGAGCTTTCTCATTGGTCATGTCGCGGCTACGGACACTGTGTTATCCTTGATACAATGTCCTATGTTCCAGGCAGTGTGGATTACACCCTGTCTGAGACGCTTTTTGATAAAAAGTACTGTACCACTATTCCTGATAGAACCGAGCTGGAACTGCGATATCCCTGATAATTGAATTTACATAGATTTCTATACGGATGGTTCCAAACTAGACGACCAGGTGGGGTCTGGGTGTACTCTAAAGATCAAGAACTGGTCATATCGAAAAGTTTTGCCGACCACTGCAGTGTGTATCAAGCGGAGATCCTTGCAATTAAGGAAGTGGTGGATTGGCATAAACATCTTCTCAGACAGTCAGGTAGCAATTAAAACCTTGGAGAACGTATTTCTAAACACAAAAACCGCCCTCGACTATCGCAGATCTCTCAGCGAGATGGCTGAACAATTCCAAATTCACCTTTTCTGGGTGCCGGGCCACAGAGAAATCCCAGGGCATTGTAAAGCGGACGAGCTTGCAAGAGTAGGAACTGCAATACACATTCCAGGGATACTGGAATCTGTGGGTATGCCTCTAGCGACATGTAAGCTAAGTTTTCAGATTCAGGCCGAAGAACAACGAATGATAGATGGTCACAAAGAAGGGTTTGTAAGCATTTCAAAGCTATGTGGCCTAATATTGACATGAAGAGGTCTACCGCTTTGCTGTCACCGGCTAGAACAGACTTCTCAGTCATGACACGTCACTGTCTAATCCGAAAACATGTTGACATGCTAAGTTTTCAGGACCAGGCCTGAAGGACAACAAATGATAGATGGCCACAAAGAGGGGGCTGTGAGCATTCCACAACAATGTGGACTAATCTAGACTTGAAGAGATCTACAGCTTTGCTGTCATTGGCTAGAACAGACGTCTCAGTCATTGTGTTCGTTATGACAGGTCACTGTCTAATCGGAAAGCATGCTGACAGACTGAAGGTTGCCAGCAACGATTTTTGCAGAAGCTGTGAGGACAACGAAGAGGAAGAGACTATAGAACACATTCCGTGTGTGTGTCCCTCACTAGCAAGCAGAAGGAGTTCCACTTTAGGTTCTCATGTCCTTTAGAACCTGTCTGAATTAGCGGATGTGAATATTCGCAAGTTGATGGGCTTTTTAAAGCGTTCTGGATGGTTCAACGGTAGGAACTAGAAGGCATCTTCCTTCATCTATTCCTGTGGTATCACAATGGAAAAAAACGTCTAAGTGAGTCTGATGGCAGACTACCACTTAAACCTAACCTAACCTAGCGTTTGTGAACATTCGCAAGTTGTTGGGCTTTTTAAAGCGATCTGGATGGTTCAACGGTAGGAACTAGAAGGCATCTTCCTTCTTCTGTTCCTGTGGTATCACAATGGACGAAAACGTCTAAGTGAGTCTGATGGCAGACTGCTACTTAAACCTAACCTTGCTATAGAAATATAAAATTTGTTTTATTTTCAAGTATTTTTGCCTGTTAGGGCTAAGATTATTAAATTTTAAAATTTTTTGTTTGTTTCTCTTTCGAGACAGCTCAATGATCGGGGATTGTCTTTGGAAAATGGAAAGGAAAGCCAGAGCAACACACACCAACCACTATGGGACGCGTTTCGTCTTTGGTTAGAAGACTTTTCAACCATATTAAGTGTGATGGCTTCAAGGGCCGTGCGTTGGTATGTTGTATTTGAATCGTATTAATTGTGAAAACGCTTCTATGATACAATTACCACATTACCCACGCTCGACAATCCTGTCTTTTAGTTGTACTTTTTTCCAATGCATGTGTTTTTGTATAATGACAGACTTTTTTTCTGCGACAAATTACACTTCTTCCGTACTACACATGATTTTGGACATCTGCTGGAAGTTGTATAGATGGCTTCGAACGATAGACAACGGCAACGGCTCTCGCTGTTGCTCCGTGTGCCCAGGTTCGAATCCCGGCCGGGCTCAGCCGTTTTTTTTCATTTTCAAGTTTTTTTGACTGTTAGGGCGAAGATCATTAAATTTTATAATTTTTTTTTGTTTCTCTTTTTTGTTTCTCTTTTCTTTGCAAATGGAAAAGGAAAGCCTGAGATAACAACACCCACCAACCACTATGGGACGCATTTGTTCCTTTAAGTAAGGTAAGTAGAAACCAACGATCCGTCTAACAAGTTTCACTTAAGTCTAGAAAAGATTCGTTGAGAAGGTTTACTCACCGATTATTTGTCATATTGCTTTGGTGAGAACTTATGCCTCTGATGATTATACTCCGGAAAAGGTCAAATTATATTTGTACGCATTCCACAAGATCCATGATGTTGATCATAAATTGTGGGCAGCCAAATTTAACTCTTTCTTCACCTTCCTAATTTCTGCTTACAAAATTTTCATTGTAAAAATTAACTGCAAATGCGATCGCATTCAGCCAGGCTAATGCTTAATCCATGTTCACTTGTTAACTTAGTAGCATAGTTTGCAACTCTCAAATAGAAGTGTTGCTAAGTTTGTCTTTGAATGTTCGATGTAATGTACCACACCTTATATCAACAGAAATAAAAAGTCCTCAATAGTTGCTTCCTATAAGGTTACGCCGTTGCAAACATAAAATGCCTACATCACCATCCACTTGAATTTCACATGATTTATATGGTCTTCGTTAACCTACACAATAAATACATATACAGACGCACGAATGCCTTTTATTTTTATCGTCTATAAAGGACTCTCACTTCTAATTGTTTTGTTCAGTATTCCTTTTGGAATGTATGACTGCTGCCCTTGCTTCGAACAAACGTTTGTCCTTTGGGTGTAGTGTCACAAATTTTCAGTTCAGTTGACTTCTCTTCCAAGTTTTATGACAAATGGCATCGAGTTCACTTTAATGGCTATCATAGTTGAATTAAACTCCCAGATCGAAATTGAAAATCATTCAATTCATTTGTTTGGAAACATTTGACAAAGAATGAAATAAAAAAAAAGGCTACGAATCTCGGTGTTCAGTATACATAACACAACCAACGATGTAGTTTGTTGGCTGTTTTTATTTTATTATAACTGAGCTTATTGTTTCGTACCGTTCTTGGGTCAATTGGATAAGTGGGCTTGAAAGGGATGGCACAGTGGTATCAAATTTCTTATAAATAATTTCACCATGTGACATTACTTTTACTCCGAAACGTATGTCCAGTGACGGATTTAAAAATGCGCATTGACGATTAGGTCTCATATAGGAACCAACACAAAATTACAATAAGGAAAAAAGGGAGACTACTTTCATAACAATGAGTGCTCTTCGATTCCAGGTTTTGTTCAATAATAAGGGCCACCCTTTTCATTGAGTCCAGTCAAAAGGACATATCGCCGACTGACTCCTTTTGGAAGTTTTAAATGGATGAAAGGCTTGCATATTCCGGCGTTCTAATGTTCAGCGTTATGTGGGGAGATGTTGAGTGGATATGGTGGGTCAGCCATATTGAGTGGTTATGAGAAAACAGCCCTCATGCCCTTGGGAAATAACCGCAACCTGTTTGGTGGCACAGAGATGTGAGAAAGCGTCAGCAGACTATGAGTGGACTCTAAAATAAGGCCACTCGAACTAAGGAACGTTTGGAATGGTGTCTATACAAGGAAAAAAGCAGAGCGATTTGAAATAGTGTAATAGGACTTCAGGATAGGTTTTTGCAAGTCGACAGAGGGGGTGTACGAGTCGTCTAGTTTACGCTGGGCGCTCTATAAGGTCCCAAAAACTCTTTGGAAATGGATTTTAGATGGCGTCTTGCTCTGAAACTGTCGAATTTCTGGCTAAGACACTTTTACCTGGGTGTTCAGACGGCACAAGCGGTTCCTTATACTCGAATGTTAACAATGTCTCTAGTAAAACTAGTCAAGTGAACATGATGATATATTGCCTAAAAAGTTAGAAAGGGCAGGACCTTTTGACATGCGTCTCCTTGAGGCGATTTTTAAGAACTTTGTTTTGCTGGACTATGTGTTTATTGGATGGCGGAAGGTTGGTTGTCGGAAACACCAAGTCACACCCTCCCCAACAACTGCAGATCAATTAGCCTCTCACCTTTCGTCGTGGAGATCTTGGAGAGACTATTGGAGACGTATATCAGAAGCCTACTAGACCCATCATAGGTAAGCGACTATTAATATGCTTACATGTCGGTTGGTTGATAATGCCCCACATGATGTGGTGAGCTACATTGAAGGGAACTTGGGGTGGTCGACTTTGCTTTCGTGGCTTTTCTAGACATGGGCTGTTTTTAATAAAATCACTGTTTTTAATAAAATCGATACCGCTGATTTTCCGCGACTGCCGTAGCAGTTACTTCGTATGGAGCATTGCATTATCCGTAACTTGTGGACGCGCCCGGTAGCTCGCAGCTAAGTTTCTCGTGACAGCAATGAACACCACACAGATCGGACTTTAACGTTCCAGCCTACGAGGTGCTCACATCTATCCCGTACCGGGAGAGGTGGTTTTTATTCCCTTTTTGTGGCTCTCGGTTATCAATGGGATGTTAATGTATATTAAGGAGGGAAGGGTGAAGGTCGGTACCTGACTTCTAAGGGTAGAGATTTGAATGTCCATCTATGACCATAGACGCCTGGGTTCGGCACTTGGAGATAACACCAGAAACAATTTTCTGCCATGGTTTTCCCATCTTGATGCTGCCGACACTTGTGTGGTACTAAACCATATAAAAAACTTATCCTCAAAGAGGTGTCGCCAGTCGGCACGCAGATCGAACTCGGCTATATAAAAGAGGTGCCTTATCATTGAGAATAAAATAGCCTCTCGGGTTAGCATGTCCGGGGGAATCGAACACAATCGAAACCTGATCCGAGTATGCTACCAACTCGGTTACCGGCGGACAAACCAGGCATACGTACCTGATAAATATTGATCATGCCACTATGCCAGTGAACTCACCCTTGGGCGTAGGCCTTGTTGGGGTAGCCACCTTTCACGATGACCACATAATGAGGCGTAGGTCGATGTACTAAATTGCAGGGTGGCCAGACCCTGTGGAACATACTTATACTGGGGATAAGGAAATATGATTTTCGCCCAAAGATAGGAGTTCTGATTGGTCGTTGCAATGTCAGGGCTTTAAAGTCGTACTGGACACAAGGAGAGGCGAACTTCTGCAGGGTTTTAGGTGATAAGGAGTAGTTGTTGAGGCGGCTGAAAACCTTTTGTGGACCTCTTTCCAGGCATGGAATCTCTCCTAGGCATACAGTCTTCTCGTCGCTCTGGAGCCTGAAATGGCTGACTGGACGAAACTTTCACCGATAGGCCACCACGTCTGTCTCCCACTCTTTTTAGTCATATGTTCTAACATAACTTTAGCTAACCCAACCTTTCCTACACCGAAAAAAAGTTGGGCGCAAATTTGAGATTTTTCCTAATCGCAGGATTTTAGCAATAAAGGCGAGATATAGAACCAAAACTTTAAAATAAACAAAAATGTGATAAGTTCGGCCGGGCCGAACCGTATATGCCCTTCACCATGGATTGCATTTGTTGAGTTCCTTTCCCGGTATCATTCGGACCATAATTGAATAAAATGTTGGGGACCATAGTAGAAGTCATTGCGTAAAATTTCAGCCAAATCGAATAAGAATTGCGCCCACAGGGACTCAGGAGGTAAAATTCTGAGATCGGTTTAAAGGGGAGCTGTATAAGGCTAAAGATCGATTTAAACCATATCTTAAAGGTCATGAGAGAAGCCGTTGTACAAAATTTCTGCCAAATCGGATGAGAATTGCGCCCTCAAGTGGCTCAAGTAGTCAAGATCAAAGATAGGTTTATATGACACCTATATAAGGTTATGAACCGATTTGAACAATACTTAGCGCAGTTATTGAAAGTCACAACAAAACACTTCATGCAAAATTTCAACAAAATCTAATAAAAATTGCGATCTCCAGTGGCTCAAGAAGTCAAGATTCAAGATCGGTTTATATAGCAGCTATATCAGGTTATACATCGATTTTAACTTTACATAGCACAGTTGTTGGAAGTCATAGCGAAACATGTCATCCAAAATATCAGCCAAATTAGATTGGAATTGCGCCCTCTAGAGGCTCAAAAGATCGGTTTATGTGACAGCTATATCAGGTTACAGAGCGATTTCAAACATACTTAGCACAGTTGTTGGAAATCATAACAAAACACTTCGTGCAAATTTTCAGCCAAATCGGCTAAGAATTGCGCCCTCTATTGGCTTAAGAAGTCAAGATCCAAGATCGGTTTATATGGCAGCTATTTCCGATATGGCCCATTTACAATCCCAAGCGACCAACACTAATAAGTATTTGTGCTGAATTTCAAGTGTCTAGCTTTACTCCTTCGAAAGTTAGCGTGCTTTCGACAGACAGACGGACATGACTAGATCGACTTAAAATGTCATGACGATACTTTATGGGGTCTTAGACGAATATTTCGAGGAGTTACAAACAGAATGACAAAATTAGTATACCCCTATCCTATGGTGGAGGGTATAAAAAAGCTAAATTTAAACTTAATTTCCAATTTACTAACGGGCATGACCATCGGTTTCAAATTTTGATAATTATTATTTTTTGAAAAATTCTTTTTTATACCCATTATCATTATCTGATCTAGTCATTCCGTTTGTAACACCTCGAAATATTGTTCTAAGACCCCTTAAAGTACATATATTCTTGATTGTCTCGTCATTCTGAGTCGATCTAGCCATGTCCGTCCGTCGGTCTGGCGAAATCACGATAGCGATCGAACGCGTAAAGCTAGCCGCTTGAAATTTTGAACAGATACTTACCATTGATGTGGGTTGTTAGGGATTACAAATAGACCATATCGGCTCAGATTTGGATATTGCTGCCATATAAACTGATTTCCCGATTCGACTTCTTGAGCCCCTGGAAGCCGACATTTTCATCCGACTTCGCTAAAATTTTGCTGATAGTGTTCTGTTATGACTTTCTATCAAATCGGTCTATAACCTGATATAGCTTCCATATAAACTGATCTCCTGATTTTATTTCTTGAGCCCCGGGAAGTGGCAGTTTTTTTCCGATTTGGCTAAAATTTTGCAGATAGTGTTCTGTTATGAATTCCAATAACTCTGTCAAATACAGTTCAAATCGATCTATAACCTGATATAGCACCCATATCAACCGATCTCCCGATTAGACTTCTTGAGCCCCTGGAAGCCACAGGTTTTGTCCGATTTGGCTCAAATTTTACACATAACCTGATAAAGCTCCCATATAAACCGATCTCTCGGGTTAACTTCTTGAAGCCACAATTTTTGTCCGATTTGGCTGAAATTTTGCATGTGGTGTTCTGTTATGACTTCCAACAACTGCATGAAATACTGCCTAAATCAGTCTACAACCTGATATAGTTCACATGTTAACCGGTCTCTGGATCATTCTTTAATTTTTGCTGGTTTGGCAGAAGTTTGGTAGGTATAATACAATTATACCCTTCAACAAAATTCAGTTTGTATAATTTTTTTGCAGAATCCTTGGTGGTGGGTTCCCAAGATTGGGTCCGGCCGAACTAACACGCTTTTACTTGTTTAAACTTAGCACATTGACCTAAAAACAAATAACCTGAGAAGTCCTATTACTCTGTAATTTGTCACCACTTTGGCAATCCGATGTTCTAATCCAGCTAACTCATCGGTTGAAATAGTGGTATCTTAATGGCATCTGAGTTCCTCAAGTGGCTCATGTTATTTAACTTAATTTCCTCTGTAACTAGCTAATAGATCAATAAAAAATTTGTATCAATCTTCAATCAATCTACATGAAAAAATAGTTTGTCAAAATTTCGGATGGCCCACGAAAAAGTCATACATCGGCTATATGGTCCATCAAATTATTCATTAAAAATGTATATGCAACTTTTGAGAAATTTCCCCAAAATACACATAACAGTACACGGTGATCACGTCTGAAGACCCTACTAAACGTAAATCTTGATGCGAATTTCATAGGGCGGGTCCTGAAAAGTTGCGCTACCGCTAGTTCGCGTTTAGTTGGACACACATATGGACCGATGGCGCCGATTTAATATGTCTGCAACAATGAAATGAGTATTTCCTTAAAATGTTGGATGTACAGCCTTATTGACCATAAAGGTCAGCTCTTTCTCCATGCTCCAAAAACGAAATAATGCAATACGTGAATACCCACACCATGGTGCAGGTTATAAAAAGCTATGTATTTCTTATATATCTAACATCACTTTTTGATGTGGCTACACAATATTTGATGCTTCAAATTCAAATAAATAATTTATTTATACTATACTCTCCCCAAACATGTCGAAACGAATTTAATTCCTATCGAAGCTAGAAAACTATGTTCATAACTCCCTGGGGATTTTACGTTTACCATCATCCTTTTGAATGTCCTCACGCACAAACTCTGTAAGTCCGTTGCAATATCATTACTAGTTTACAACCACTGCGGCGGTCATTCTTGTCCTTTTGCAGGATATGGGTTTGACATATCCTCCTACCATGCTGTCGTTCGTCTCGGTTTCAAGTGTTTATGATTTTTCATTTTATGGCAGTGTTAAAACCATTACAATATTGGTCAGGAGACTGACTCGCAATAGTGAAGGGTAGCCCCGAATGAGTTGATGGGGCAATATGTGTGTGTGTGTGTGTGAATGAAAAATGAAATAGCTATGTCTAACCTACGATGATGATGTGGGTGGTGTTAAGTTGGGCGACAATATCATCCTTCAATTTTCTGCAATTTAATATTTTATCATCGCTTAAGAGGGAACTTCTCGTTAATTGCTGTAGGTGGAATTGTATTTAGATGGTGTTAGTTGCCTTAAGCGTTCAAAGAGTGAATTTAAGGATTCGACTCGAAAGGGTCATCATGAAAGATTGTTTAAATGCAAATATGGTAATACTGTAAAGGGAATTTGAAATATAAATATTTTGAAATTTTTGTTCATGGTAAAATAGACTTTAAGAGTAAAAAAGCTAGAACTGGGGGTTTTGGATAGCAAGTAACTAATCTTTCCATGGCTCCACCTGATATAGCTATATTTAAAGTTCGTTAAAGGTTGTACTTTACAAATTTGGGTTGAATTGTTCGGCCATTAACAGCACTTGTTAAACCTGGATATATTGTAAAATTTTCGAAAACTGAACAAATAATGTTGACTGTGATTTCTTGCTTAGTTGGAGAAAAAGCATTCAATCTACAGATTTACTTCAACCACATTTTTATACCCACCACCATACGATTGGGAAAAGTGTTTAGTAAAATCTAGTTCTTCTGTTTGAAATATTGATCTGCAACCCTATAAAGTATTTATATTTTTGATCGTCTTGACATTTTGAGTCGGTCCGACAATGTCCGTCCCCCTGTCTGTCTGTGAAAATCATGGGGAAAACTTCTCACATATCAATAAGTGCAGTCCGATTCAAGTTTAAGCTCAATGATAAGTGGCCTCCTTTTTATAGACGAGTCCGAACGGCGTGCCGCAGTGTGACACCTCTTTGGAGAGAAGTTTTACATGGCATAATGACCTTACAAATGTTGCCAGCATTAGGAAGAGGAAATCACCGCTAAACAATTTTTCTGATGGTCTCGCTAGGATTCGAACCCAGGCGCTCAGCGTCATAGGCGGATATGCTAACCTCTGCGCTACGGTGGCCTCCATTTGGGTATAGCTGCTATATAAAAGGGTCCGTCGACTTGACGTTTTGAGCTACTAGAAGTTGCAATTATTATCCAATTGGTATGAATTTTTGTAGTGTTCTGTTATAACTTCCAACGATCGTGCCAAGTACGATTCAAATCGGTGAATAACTTGTTAAGCGTCCATATAAACCGATATCCCAATTTACATCCTGAGCCCTTAGAAGCCCCAATTTTTTTCCGATTGGGCTGAAAATTTGCACGTTGTATTCTAGGCATCAATTCTACCGTAAGAAAGTTTATTAATAAATTACTTACTAAAAGATGCATTACGGTAGGCTTGGGATCTGTGGATCTAAAAAGATGGGTCAGCAGAGGAATACCGCAAGGAGGTGTACTGTTCCCTCTACTTTGAAATATACCAATCAACAATATATAATTGTCTCTGAAGGAAAGGTTAAAAGTGGTCGCGCATGCTGATGATGTGGCAATTGCGATAAGGGGAAAGTTTACTTGCACTCTAAGAGATATACTTCAGGGAGCTCTACGTACAACATGTGGTCTAGGTATTGATCCGTGCAATACAGAAGTATTTCTTTTCATTTCTTAAACCGCGTGTCATGCATTGGGTGGGCAGTATACTGCAGTTGTCAGATCTATAATGCTATATGGTGTTGTGGTTTGCTGTATGACGCTTCAAAAGTCCACCTACTGCTCAATACTTAACCGGATCCAAAGGAATGATTGTTTGTGCCTCACAGCCGCTTTTTGATAAAAAGTACTGTACCACTATTCCTGATAGAACCGATTGTAACGACGATATCCCTGGTAACAGAAGTTACAAAGACTTCTATACGGATGGTTCCAAACTAAACGACATTGGGGTGTACTCTAAAGATCTAGAGCTGGTCATATCGAAAAGGTTACCCGACCACTGCGTATCAACCGGAAATCCTTGCAATTAGGGAAGTAGTGGAATGGCTAAGATATAATGTCATTACGACGATTGGCATAAACATTTTCTCAGACAGCCAGGCAGCCATTAAATCCTTGAAGAACGTATTTCTGTCGCAGTTCTCTCAAATAGATGGCTGAACAGTTCAAAATTCACCTGTTTTGGGTGCCGGGCCACAGAGATATCCCAGGGAATTGTTAAGCGATCTAGCTTGCGCGATTAGGAACTACGCTACACATTCCAGGGATACTGGAATCTGTGGGCATGCCTCTAGCAACATGTAAGCTAAGTTTTCAGGACCAGGCCCGAAGGACAATGAATGATAGAAGGTCACAAAGAGGGCGCTGTGAGCATTCCAAAACTATGTGGCCTAATCTAGACGTGAAGAGGTCTACCGCTTTGCTGTCATTGGTTAGAACAGACGTCTCAGTCATTGTGTCTCTCATGACAGGTCACTGTCTAATCGGAAAACATGCTGATAGACTGAAGGTTGCCCGCAAAGACTTGTGCAGAAGCTGTGAGGACATCGAAGAAGAAGAGACTATAGAACACCTTTTGTGTGTGTGTTCCGTACTAGCAGTCAGACGGAGTTCCACTTTGAGAACCTGTCTAATTTAACGGATGTGAACATTCGCAAGTTATTGGGCTTTTTAAAGCAATCTGGATGGTTCAGCGGTAGGAACTAGAAGGCATATTCCTTCTTCTGTTCCTGTGGTATCACAATGGACGAAAACGTTAAAGTGAGTCTGATGGCAGACTGCCACTTAAACCCAACCTAACCTATTCTCTAACGACTTCCAACAACCATGACACGTTCAATCCAAATCGGTCAATAACCTGATACAGCTTTCATAAAAATCGATTTGAATGAAATTTTGCACGTATTGTTTTGTTATGACATTCAAAATTCATGGTTAGATTACTTTGCAAAGAGGGTGCGGATATTAAACCGCCCCATGCCACTAAGGACATACCCCTAAGCCAGTAATGGGCTTATTGTGCGCTCTAAATACTTAAAAGTAACCTTGAAAAGAGAAAAACTATGTCAGAAACTAAGTGCTACTTACGAAATCCCTAATAGTTTTCCATATCACGCCCCTAAGTTGGTTCATGTCTGGTATTTTGGCCCCACCTAGGTGACGGTATCTGTTAGCCGCGAAAGCAATCACATAGGAAATGCTCCAACGCCTCATCATATTCCCCGCATGTTATACACATGCTATCACTAGAGACATCTATTTTGCACAAGTGAGGTCGTAGTCCTATGTTTCCCATTATGATACCTAAAGCTATTCTGATTTCCTTTTACTTCCTTTCAGTAATAGCATAGTTTTCTAAAAATCTGGATCTCCGCATAGGATTTTCATCGTAATATAGATCGTTTCTCCGTTCCACAGTGTTACATGCGCGTCCGTCGCCCACGCCCCTAACTCGGGCTGCGTCGACCCGAAAGGCTTTGAGTTAACCACGATTATTGACGGCAGTCCTTCTGCCTTCACTGCCAAATCGTCTGCTCTTTCATTCTCCTTACTCCGCTATGCCTCGGTATCCAAATAATGTGTATCGTGCCATCCTCAGAAAAGGCGTTAATCTCCTTTTTATACTTCAAGACTGTTGGTGACCTTACCCTTCTGCTTGTTATTGCCCTGATAGTCAGTTTACTATCCGTAAAGACGTTTACACTCGAGGTCCTCGCTTTAAGACCACACCACCTCACGCATTCCGTGATCGCTCGGGTCTCCGCCTGCAGGACCGTATTATGGTTAGGCAGTCTAAAACAGATCTCAGTACCAGGGTTCTCAAAGTAAACCTCCAGGCCCACTCTTGCGCTAGCTTTGATCCAACTGTGTAGCATGATGGACACGGTCAAGCAGCTCCAAGGTTGATTTTAGAGTTCCGGCCCATATATGCGAGTTATATTCCATATTCCGCCTGATGTACGTAGTGTAGATATTAAGAAGTTCAGCGGGAGTGAAGTATTTCTTACACCGCTTAAGAAAGCCCAAGTACTTGAATGCTTCTTTCGACACTTCGAATACATGTTTTGACCAGCGGACATCACATTGAATCTTCATGCCCAGAGCATCAAGAGCCTCTGACTGCTCGATATCTACACCGTCGATAGATATTGACGATTGTAAAGTGTCAGTGAATCGTTTGTGGGACAACAAACAGCACTGCGTTTGCGTGCATTAAAATCTACTCAGTTCATTCGACCCCACTCAGAAATGGCCAGCAAATCCTGGCAGAGTGTTACGTTTATAATCCGCCTCCTGTCTTTAATCTCTCGAAGACTCGGCCTATGGTCGAATGAAAATAAATGACGGAGGTTGCTGTCATCCGCGAACGAGTAGATCGGATTCGAAATCAGACCCAGTAGATCGGCAATGAGAAAGGACAGAGCCTTGTGGTCCTCCTGCGGTCAATTTATATTCGTCAGATGAGAACCCATCTGCAACAACTCCTATAGTGCGATCTCTGAGAAAACTCGATATAAATCGAGCGAAGTAATTGCCCACACCAAAAGCGATAAGCTTTGAAAGGAGTGCGCCGTGCCAGACCCTATCAAAAGCCTTGGAGATATCCAGAGCAACGACCTTACTCTCACCGAACTGGTGAATAGTGCGACACCAACGTTCAGACAGGAATGCCATCAGGTCATGTAGTGTGCAAGGGTCTAGTCTGAGCAAAACTCCACATAAATGTCTATAGATGAAACAAAACGGCATGGCACGCATATTTCACCGGCCTTATTGCTCGTCGGATGGGGGGGATCTTGCCAATGTTCATCGTTTAATTTTACCAACTACCAGCTTTAATGTTAATGCGTGCACGAATGATAGCAAAACCAAAACAAAAGAAAGTCAGATAGAATAGACAAATACACAAAGTATAAGGGGGTCACAACACCAGAGGATCTATTTCCGACATCATTCGATCGGCTGTGCTAAGGTGTAAGCTGCACAGCATGCCCTCCCTTCCTGTTTACCAAAAGCATCCAAAGAAATTGCTTCTTGGTTGGTAAACCCATAATATTTACCCTACCTTCCTTTACCGACCCTACAAATCAAACTCAAAGGTTTGGGCTTACTCCATATTTAACAAATTCATTAAATTTATTAAGAAAAAGTTCATTATCAAATCCGGTCGCTCACTATAGAGATGAATCACATCATACTTTAAAAACAGACAAAAAAAATATAATAAAAGAAATATTAAAGTCAAGGCTAACAACCAATTTTTTGTATATCTAAATTGATCCTTTAATTTACCAAAATTATTTTCATAACTCTTAAAAAAACTAATCATTTAAATTAAATCTCAAAACTTAACAAGAAGGGTTAAAAAAAAAAAAACACGGCATGAAAAAAAATATTTATATAATATATCAAATAAGAATCAATAGGCGAGTTTATTTGAATTCATAGCACGGCAGAAAAAAAACTAAATCGGCTGTGAAACAAACTTCGTTTAAAAGGCTCATTATGAAAAAAATGATATGTAGCTGTGTGAGTGTATTTCCATTTGTACTTCTGTTAAAGTAAAACAGCTGTGAGTGCATTGACCCCTTTTTTCCCTTACTTCATTTTTTTCCTCTAATCACACATACATCAACACAACTCACTCGGTTGTATAAAACGAAAAACTAATTTTAAATCGCGAAGTTTTGACTAATATGCAGCCAAATTTCAATAAAAATGGTATCAAATGTAAAAACAATATTTTATAGGCATACTGGGCTAGATATGTCAATGATCAAAAGGCACAAAACGTACATTCATATAAAAAATATTGCCAAAAAAAATGTATCAAAGCTATTTCAATCGAAGCAGTGCTTTTCAGACCCAAGAACATTTTCTGAGAGTCTTGTTAACAGCGAATCAACATAGTTAACAGAGGTTCCAATAGCATGTTAACACTTTAGCATTGACATATCCACCAGCACAGAATCAGATATATATGTATATGCAGGATATTTAATTGAACAAACACAAACAGATCATCTGAAAGTTGCCAACTTGCAAAAATTCCAATTTAAAAATTATGGGGGAAGATTTAAAACATTTTTAAATTAATTTAAAAGAAAAAAATTATTTAATTTGACAAAAATTACCTGAGAGAGGTAACGGCATCTCTCTCACTCTCCGAAAAAAAATAAATCTGTTTGGCTTTGCTCAGTGGTAGTATAACAGTTTGCACTTACTTGGTTTTTGTTGGAGCTCCCACGTTGAAAGGCCTTTCGAGGGGTGAGGGGTTATTAAAACAAACCAGCAAACTCCAGCCCATTGCAAGTTTTTAACAAAATACGCGGCATACACAAAAAATCACTTTTTTCAATATAGTCTTTAACATTTGATACGATTCACTCTATCGGTTTTTTTTTATATTCGCCTTTTTCTAAAACATTGGATTGCCAAACTACTTTTACCAAAAAAAACTCTCAATTAGGCATTAACTTTTTGTTTCACTTCCGATTCGGTTCTCCATCTCTGCCTTACAAATGAGCAAAAATTAAACTATATAACACTTGAGGCCAATTACATGGGCAAAAATACGGAAAAATAATTATTTTTTTAAGGTCTTTTTTTTAGCAAGTTACAAAACCTAAGAATTAGCACGCAAGAGTTTTTTTTCCTTTTCGAGAGTGATTTTTCAACCAAAACGCGTTTGTTTCGATTCCCGAAAAACAAAAACTAAATGAGTTGCACCAATCCCGACGGCTCTTTTTTTTTCTTGTACTTGAAACCAAGACAAACGATCCATTTAAAACACCAGAATCCACTGATCAAAAAAAAATGAAAAGACTTTTGTTAGACTCTCTCAGGCAGCCAAATCTGCACAGCAGAAACAGAGAAATCCATATGAGCACAGGGAAAGGGGGAATCCTAGAATCAGAGAAACAAGGCCCACAGAACAATGAGTTCTCAAAAGAAATTGAGAAATTGTTTAGAAAAAATGCCACCTTACCAAATGTATTAATCCAGGAGTTAAATGATCACAGGGGACCAACACTCCAGCTTTGGGGATAAAACCCTCAGCAAAAAGAAAATGCAGGAAACCAACACTTGCAACAATTATTTACCCGCGATTTTATAAATAAACATCGATTCTGCAGGACAATAAAAAAATAAAAATTGAGGAGAACTGCCACCAAC
Organism: Stomoxys calcitrans; assembly: GCF_963082655.1. Lineage (NCBI taxonomy): Eukaryota > Metazoa > Arthropoda > Insecta > Diptera > Muscidae > Stomoxys > Stomoxys calcitrans. Next base: position 92,998,627 of record NC_081553.1, read on the forward strand.
AAAAAAAAAATTTAATCCCTTTTTTACTAAAGCAAGGATAACGCTTTTACACTTTTAAAGAATCTCAAGTCCTTTACGACACAAAAACTTAAACTTTTGGGTGCACACGGTTGCAAGGTTGGAGCAAAATGGATCTCAAATCAGTCTGCTACCACCTTTTGTAGCCTTGACCTAAACAATGGGGCAAATTGCTGAATTACTACCACAAATTAAAATTCTCAAAACCAAAAATGTCTTCTTTTACATACATGCCACAAATACAATAATAATCCATTTGTGAGTGTATGGGAACTCCAATGCGAAAGAAAAGCTACAAAGAACATAGAAAAGAAGTTAACATTCACCACTATGGCTAAGGGGAAATTATAGCAACTTTTCAATATGGAGACAAAGTGCTCTAAACCTATGATTTGGTCGGACTTATATGTGTGGATGTTAACAACCAAAACCATTTTCCACCTTATCCAATAGTTGTCAAAAAAAAAGAAAACCAAAAGGAAAAAAAATTAAACAACTCATTTGAACTTTGATGTGATCAAATGATCAAAAAAAAGAAAACAAATGAAATGAAACAAACAAAAAAAAAAAAAAATAAATAAATAAAAAATATAAATGTATAAAGAAACACTGCTGCCGGTATTCGAACTCACGCTCACCGGTTCGTAGGCTGTAACGCTTCCCCTAGGCTACCGCCTATGATGCGTCTCTGTTAGCTAAGTGATTATAACACATGATCACACTAAGCTTTGAATCATCAACAGCGGTCAATGTAAGTGAATCCAACTGTAACAGTGCTACAAGGAAGAAGAAGAAGAAAAACAGCATAGGCAAAGCTCCAAATATGTTCCAATAAGGGAACAACATGAGACAAGCAATCACAACAACAAAAATACTCTAGCATCCACATTGTATGTTAACTCGCGTTGGGGTTGGAAAAAAAACAGGAATGTCCATATCTGTTATCAGGCGGGCCAATTCCAAGAAATATATTCATATTGGGTACATCGACATGCGCCACTACAAATACCCCCCGCCAAAATCAGGCTTAATGGACAAATTGGAGATTAAGTCTGATACCGCATGGAGATGTAATCTATTGCCTCATATCTTTTGCATGATATGTACCAACCAACTTGCCTTGAAGATCTTCAAGTTCATAATAACAAGTACCAATTCTACGACGAACCCTGCATTTAATAAACGTAGGTGCAAGTTTAGCATTGTATCCTTTTTCAAAACTGCTTTGGCTAAAATTTCGCCTGTACACCTCTTGACCAACATTATATGACACTTCACGCGAACGTAGGTTGTATTGTCTTTCATTACGATCATGTTGCACTCTCATCACATTAGCAGCTTTAGATCTAACAACATCAAAGGTGTCCGATCTATTAAATTGTATCGCCCTATCCTCTAAAGCATTCAGTTTTCTTAGCAGTTGGTAAATAGAACCATTAGTCACCATATTTTGACCAAAAACCATAAAATAAGGGGAAGTCCCAATGGCAGTATGTACTGTCGAACGCAAAGCACACGCAATGTGGCTTAGTTTTTCATCCCAATTTTTTTGATCGGGTTTTACATATGCTTTAATAGCAGAAATGACGGATCGGTTCACCCGTTCAGAGGCATTAGCCTGTGGCGAATGAACTGCGGTATAAATATGAGAAATCTTATAAAAATTCAAAAGATCATTAAATTTCTTTGCTTTGAACTGCGTTCCATTATCCGAGATAACGCTCTCTGGTACACCAAATGTGTGAAACAAATCTTCTTCCATATACTTAATAACAGCATCAGCTGTAAACTTTTTAACCGGGCGGAGAAAACAAAATTTTGAAAAATGATCAAGGACAATAAAAATTCCAATATTCCCTGAACTGGATCGAGGGTAAGGTCCTATGAAATCAACATATAAGCGCTGAAAGAATCTATGGGATGAACCAGTGTCACCCATGGGTGGTCTCATAACAACATTAGGGTGCTTTGTACTCTTACAAACTTCACACGAGTTAACATAATTCTTAACATCCCAAACTAAGTTAGGCCAGAAATAGTATCTGCGAATTCTTTCCAATGTTTTATTAATCCCACAATGCGAAGACAAGGGGTCATCATGATGTTTCTGCAATACCTCTGGAACCATACTTTTAGGAATCCATAGCTTCCAAATCATGTCATCAGCAAGCTGTTCTCCAACGGCGTGTTCCGTTCGTCTGTATAAATAACCATCGATAATCTTCAAGTCGGGAGTGGAATCGATATTATCTTCAACCCTTCTCAATAAGTCCTTGTAGTCGTCAGAGGAAAAATGTTCAGATTTTAAATCAACAAAAACCCCGCGTTCATTTCTTATCTCGGACAGACCGCATATTTCGGACAAGTCATCGGTATTCGTACGCGAAAGCGCATCAGGAACTATATTCTGCGACCCTTTTCTATGCTCAATTTTAAACCGGTATCCTTGAAGCTTCAAGGCCCATCTAGCTAGCCGCGTGCTTAAGTCAGTTTGGGACATGAGCCATTTAAGAGAGGCGTGATCAGTAATCACCGTGAACTCATGTCCCTCGACATAAGCTCGAAACTTTTTAATGCAAAGCATTGCTGCCAAGCATTCTTGTTCAGTGACACTATAGTTACGTTGGGCTTGGTTAAGTTTCTTAGACATAAACGCCACAGGAAACTCATCGCCCTCCGCATTCTTTTGCACCAAGACTCCTCCTATTCCTGTTTTGCTGGCATCACAGTGTATAAAAAACGGCTGTGAAAAATCAGGACTGTGCAAAACAGGGGCTGAGCTAAGAATGGATTTCAAATCTTCAAAGGATTTTTGGGCCTCCTCGGTCCATACGAATTTTCGACTAGTCTTTAACAAATCAGTTAAGGGACTAGAAATAGCAGCGTAATTCCTGATGAACTTTCTGTACCACCCTGACATACCTAGAAATCGTCGGACTTGTTTAACCGATCTCGGTGCCGGGAATTCAGTAATGGCCGAAATTTTTCCTGGATCGGTACGAATGGTCCCGTCCCCAACTACATGGCCTAAATATCGGACTTCTGTCATACAAAATTTGCTTTTTCCTACGTTTATTGTAAGTCCAGCATTACGAAGACACTTAGCCACTTCCTTGAGTACCTCTAGATGCCGATCAAATGTGGGAGATACCACTAGAAGATCGTCCAGGTAGACCAAAACCTCAGCTCTGAGAGATGCCGGTATCACCCTATCCATAAGCCTGCACATGGTTTGCGGGGCATTACATAAGCCAAATGGCATAACTTTAAAATGATAAAGGGGTCTCCCAGGAACCGTGAATGCAGTCTTACCTTTCGACGATTCATCTAGCGGTATCTGCCAGAATGCATCCT